>NC_056739.1:1168066872-1168114372 GCF_019279795.1 Protopterus annectens
CACATGAAGATTCTGTGTTTGGCATATTTTGTACATAACTATTTTGACATTGACAAGTTCAGCCATGCCACAGTAAACTATATTTGGCATGCATTGTATTAATATAAGCATTATTTTAATATTAACACTAATAATTTCTGAACAATTGATCAGGCATCAGAAAGAAGAGAGACATCTGCAAGCTGGCAAGATGTGGTAGATATCAACAGAGAAACATCCCTGTGGGATGTTCAGGACTCAAGCTATTGAACAGTGTTTGCAAAAGGTTATGACACCAATAAAATATGTTATTTTCTTTATTAGCATTATTGCATAAAGACTGGAATGAACTACTATCATGTTTGGGAGACCTATGCAAGCAGTATGTATTAATAAATGATGCTGCACTGGGATAATAAAAGTGCAGCAAGAAATATAATTTTCAGAATGGAGCATTTTATTGTTGTGCTGGAGAAACATATTCAACCACTGGTTGTTAGGAAAACTGTACTATGCATACTTGTGTAAGAGAAACACTGTAATAATAAAATGATGTATTAATATTAACACTGTTTTAATATTAAGAATAATACCTCATGAACAGAAAACCATGCATTAGGAAGCAAGGTGGCATCAGCAAACTGACATGATAAGATAGATACAGTGAAAACTTCATAAGGCTTGTGCTATGTTTTTAAAGGGTTATACAAATACGAAATAGTTCTTTTATTTGAATTAATAAATCAAAAATAAAGTGTTGTGCAGTCATACTAGGAAGAGCCAACGAAAACAGTAAGTTTCAGAAAAAAATATGCAAAACACACCAGCAATAGACTGACAATATGAAATGTAATTTATTTATTTGAGAATCACTGTACTGATATTAACATTATTCTGATACTGACACTAATATCTCATGAAATGTAGGTCATGCAGTTGGAAAACTGGCATCAGTAAGCTGATTGTAGGTATCCTTACTGAAAAACTCACTGAGATGCACAGGGCTTGAGTTAATGGATAGTATTTGTAAAAAGGTTATAAAAAAATGAAGTATTGTATAGATTTACATTCATAAAATACGGAGTGTGAATTTTTTTATATTCAGGAAGTCTATGCAAAAAGTTGAGTGTTAGAAAAAACAATGTTATACAAACTTGTATAAGACAAACACAGCTACAAACGTCAGTATTCATTTGATGTAAATTGTGTTAATATTAACAATATTCTAACATGCAACTTAATTTGATATAACTGCTAGGTTGTGCATTGGGGACAAGCTGTCATTTAAAAGCTGACACAAATTGCTAGAGATACAGAGAGAAACTGATAGCATGGGATATACAGAGCTGGATTATTAAGAAGTGTTTGCAAAAAAATTATGACAAGAATGATCTAGTTCCCTATTTACATTATGCAGAAATGGAGTATGATAATGTCATGTTAAAGGTGGAATATGCAAGCAGTTTGTGTTATTTAAGAAGACAGTAAAATGTAGTGGGCAATGTGAAAGCATGCAGAAATATAAATATTCACTAAAACAGGTATGAATATTATCTATATTTCCATAGCTATCTGCAATGGCATAAAAGGGTAAAATGTGGACTACAACCCAGAGCATCTGAATGTGAGTAATAGCTTGGTTGCCTGTTGGCTGAGGAAAAGGAAGCATAATATGGCATTTGCTGGCTCTTCTTTCTTTAAGGGAGAATGTTGAGCGCATGCCTGGGTAATATAGTTCCATGGTAGAATACCAAATGGAAACAGAGGACTGAATTGGACCCCTGGCTCCTGTGGGGCAGGGCAGTCTTGAGGGGTGCATCACATGATGAAGTGAATGGCAGTCCTTGCTAGTAACAATTGTAAACCAAACCCTAAGCACGTTACTAAGCATACATCATGGAGTTAGGACTAATAGGAAAAAAGGAACAACTCCTGATGACTGCCAAAATTAGAGGACCTTTCTGTTGAACCTATACTTTGGATACTAGCACAAGTGCAGAGCTATTGGAGAACAAACAACTTTTGTATTTTACTTTCTTAACTTACAATATTTATGGGATATTGCAAATGATAAGAGGTGTGTTCATAATAGAGGATTTGGGAGAAAATCTCTCAGGAAGCAATCATGTCCTGCCTTAAAACACTTCAGGAAATAATAGGATTAATTAGCCAAGTGTTGCCCTGGAGTAAGTAAGTTAAAATCAATCTTAAGAAGCTGTATCAAAGTTCTCAACCACAAAATAGTCAGAAATTCTTCAAATGAAATTATTCAGATCTGAGCACACATACAATCCAGTTAGTAAAAACTACAAGAAAAACTAGCCAAGCTAGAGTTTATACTGTGGGATACCTTAAAACTCTTGCAATAGAGGCCCATGGGATATATGCAAATGACCCCCTACTTTTTTTTTCCTTTTTACTTTTTAAGTCTTGTTGGACAAATTCAGGCCAACAAAGCCAAACACCACTATGGAACATAACAATTTAGCTCCATTATATGTACAAATATCATCTTTACACAGTAACATGGGATACGCATATTACATGTAATAGACAGCAGACGTGCAGTGAAGCACTTGTCAGTTTAGTACTATTCACATATCCTTACAAGATAATATTAACTACTCCTTGTTAATGTCCATAATGTTGTTGCCTTTCGGCTTTTCCTGGTTAGGGGTCGCCACAGCGGAACTCCGGTCCGCTAATGATTGGCAGTAGATTTTCACGAACGCCGAGGTGCCAGCTCGACTTTCAACCTTCAACGAAGGCATGCCCATTTACGCATGTCTTTCAAACTCCCACCCAACCACGGGGAGGATATGCAGACTCCACACAGAAGGCACTCCCCACACTCAAGCCGAGAATCGAATGGGATAACCTCTTGCTGTGAGACAACTACGCTACCGCTGCACCACCATGGAAGTACTTGTTAATGTCCATAATGAACAATATAATTTCAGTCTTGGCTGGAGCAGTCATGTAACATTCAGTAATTTCTAAATTAAATATGAACATTGTTATTAAATCTCTGGCTACACTTAAAACAAATTCTGTGTCATTGTCTAATAACATTTAACTGAAAGCACAATGTGTTAGTACAAGATGAGCAATGTCTTATTGTATCTTAATTTAATGATGTCTATAAAACAGTTAAGAATATCATTATTATTACTAGATGGATAAGGCAAAACATTGCTTGTTATTTACTAATAGTAGCTATGCTTGAATATAAGAGAAACTTTCTTCTAAAAATATATTTGATGCTGGGTAGTCCACAGCAATTAATCAGAAATAGTTGACAGTGTTAATCTGAGTTGCAATAATTAAAATATGAAAATAATGTCTAATTGGCAAAATTCTCCCCAAATCTTTCACACATCTTAAACTTACTTTCTCTATCACATCACTCAATAACCCTGTCATCAATGTGGAAACTCACACCATGCTTCTTGGAGCCATGATTGATGATCAGTTTAAATTTGACCTGCATGCCCATCACTGCATAAAGAAAACACACCAAAAACTAGGCGTACTTTAAAGAAATAAAAAATTCCTTACAAAAGACTCTAGACTCTCTCTCTTGCCTATGCCTACCTTCTCCCCAGCCTTTTCTACAGCTCACAAATCTTAACTAACCTACAATCCTCTCTGCTAACTAACCCTGAAACCACTTACCACAGAGTATCCAGGTTCAGAGCTAACATGACCTTTAATTTCATTCACTGCCACTCACTCATAGCTCTCAACTGGCTAGAATCCCCCCACCAACTTCTATTGTTTCAACTTCTGATCATTCATTCCATCCTTAATATCCCTCCTTCTTCCCAGGAATCTTTTTACTCATCTCTCTTTATACTCCCTCAAGAACCCTAAGGAGCTCTGACCAACAACATTTGGAAATATATAAGCCCAAAAGATCAATGGGCCAAATTGTATATAGCTCCTCTCCTGCCCTATCCTGGAACAAGCTACCCATGTTCATTAGACAAATATCCCATTCACACAAATTCAAGCAAGCTCTAGAGATTCTTTTCCGACATATTTCTGTCTGGAAATGAAAAGGCAAAGGGTGTATGCATATAGAATTTAGAATAGCCAGTCAAACAGCAGATCTTTGAGAAGCAGAAGGAAAACAGAGTGCTCGGAATGGATATAACAAGAACATGAATGGCAGTGAGTGGAGATCAGGAACAAACCCTTGACCCTAGAGGTGTGAGGCGTCAACACTATGCACCATGGTTCCCCTCTAACAGAAGGCTACTGATTGTGTATTCCATGACACAGGAAACATTTTGCCATTAATGCACAACTATGACCAGATCATGAACATAAGTTTGTTAAAATTAGTGTTTTATACAAGGACAGGCCCTGCACTCCACCCCCACCCCATGTGAGGGCTGCATCATATCCAGTGTCAGCACTGCTCATAAAAATGAAAATACTTGTCTTTTTCCATATATACTTGTATGACAGAACTGTTTATCTGTGAAATGCAACTAAACAAGCTCATATAAACAAAGGAACACCAGGCAACTTTCATAACTTAATTCAAAGTTAGTGTTTTAATTAACCACCCCTATCCATGTCTCAGCACATAGCCCTCTGTGCCTTTACAGGCCATCCTATGACACACATGCATTCAGAATGTTAACCTGCTTCCTGGGCAGTCCCTAGTATATAAGATGAAATGACAGAGTAATATAGCAGCATACAATGCTGTAAATGAACGTGTTTATTATCACATGTATTAATAAAACTTGGAATAATTCAAGCAGTATTCATAATAAAACAACTGTTTTTTAAATGTCCCACCCCCATAAAACTATTGTAAAGGAATAAGAAATAAAAGACACAACAGAATGTATCAGTGATGAAGTACTGAGCAAATTAATCTTGCATAATAAAGCTTAAAACACCTTTAATTAATTTGGCAGCTATGAGTAGCTGCAGTTCATGATACAATTATTCATATAATTATTGCTTAGTGTATACAGATTGTTTAGCATACATCTGAAACAATAAGCATAAAACCAAGATTGTCTTAATGAATCATTTTGTCTAATTATAGAAGAATTACAGATTAATGAAGGAAGTGAAGTATAATTTTTTTTCTGCTTAGCTTCAGGATGTGCTGTTTAAGAATACCTCTGCTGGCATTTTAAGTTAATTAGTTCTCTTGATTTTGTTAAATATAATTTCTCCTTAAGATTAAGCTGGTTTACCACGTGATGCCAAACATTAGCTAGCAAAGGCTAATGCGCCTGCTCCATTTAGGTGATGTAACAGTTTATTACTGTCATTTAGAAGTTCATGTATACTTTTCAAGTGACAACATTTTGTTCTTCATAACAATATACATATGTCTGTACATTTGTTTAAAGCAACTTATTTAAGACACTTCTAGGTTTACTGCTGGTTATTAACTCATGTGCAGCTATTATACAGTAAGTTCTTTCATTTAATTTTGCCATTTCAGAAAATGCCATGGGTGCTACAGCAATGATCAAAATGTACAGCTGTTCTAATGTTCAAGTAACTAAGTGACTACATTTCTGTATCTGCTTAAGGAGAGTAATGAACCTGAGTCCACAATAAAAAGGGTGATTTATTGCAATAAAGAACTGATCCATAGACCTTTTGACTAATCCAGCAGATTCTCAATGAAATTTTGAGATAATTCTGGGAGAAAATCAATTATTTCTACAAGCCTTGTGGACTGATGAAATTTATCTACATAAATAAATAATTTTGCACGATTTATGTTTTGTATTTTACTTTAAATCATTTGAATTTATATATTATGAGCTGTATTAAAAACTGGAAAGAAACTGGAAAAAAGCAGTTCCTCACTATAAAGAATTCCTACTCTTAATGCAAGAAGTAATTCACAAAGTGATCGTTATTAAGAATAACTGAGCACTTTGAAGACCTACTGTTAAAAATCCATGGACAAAAGTTTTACCTCTGATAAGAGTCCCATCTCTGAATTACTGGTCCTCAAACTGCTGACTTTTTATATTTTTGAAGTAAAGCAGTTCCTCTGCTTAATGTTTCATCATCGATGTAGGGTATACAATTTCTGATGGAGGACATATTTTACATCCAAATAAATATATATGCATGTGTACATTTAATGTATATACACACACACACACACACACACACACACACACACACACACACACACACACACACACAGCGAGTTTCATATATATGCACACATACACTTACAAATGCAGGGTAGACAGATTTCTTACACATGTGCAGAAAATCAGGGTACATCCTTATTATAGCAACCTTCGTGATATAGTTACGTAAAGAGTAAACAGGGTGAGTAATCACCAAATTTGCTCACCAACATTCTATAATCATCGTTTTTCAAAAGTACTTGCTATTTTAACAGTACAGTTATGTGTAGAAATTACATCAATGCATTTTAACTTTAATCATGCAAACACTTTTTTGTTGTTAATCAGCTACTCCAGTGGGGCAAGCCTGTTTTTATGAGGCTACCCTGGACTGCTGTCTAGTAAACTCACTTGCTTAAAGAGTGAATGAATTAAACTTTGGGCTAAAGGCTGAAGCTCCGTAATACTTTGTAACCTTAATTATCTGTATTAAACACTCTGTTTTTCTGTTTAATGCACAAAAGAGTATCACAAAGTGCCTAAAGCACTGGAAAATGTAGCAAATGGCTATACTGGTTTAATGTGTGTACCCTGTTCATGTTACCAGTGGAATGCCAAATGTTGGTTTCTGGAGATATTTTAAAACAGTATATCTTCACATGGAAAAGTACTAAAAAGCCAGTGCTGTTTTCCAAAATTATTTTGTAACGACAGTCGCATTCCAGAATCCCTGAATTGTATCGTCCTACTAGTTTTGCCAAGGCCGTTTTCAATTTAGTCAAGGCCGCTATAATAATGAAGTGCCAAAATAAGATACACACCCTCACTTGCAAAGGCACAGTCAGAGTCTTTATGTCTTTCTCTCTGTCTCATGCACATACACACACCAGCAATCACAACCTCTTTCTTGACAGTCTACACCTTGTATGTCTCATTGTTATCAAATAAATTACAAATTATGTACAGTGCAAAGTAATGTATCTTCATCTATCTTTCATACCACTCAGTTGTCCTCGATTTTATACAATGATCTTGATTTTGCCTCATATTTATGCTATGTCCTTTACAAATGTTTGATTTTCTAGTAAATCTGTTGAGGACTGCAGTCAACCAATAAACCAAACCATTATATTTTCTTAGTTCTTATTGGTGAGAAAAAGTGCACCGATTTCAGACCTCTTGCTTTATTTCCCTGATTTTGGGTCTGTATCTCCTCATAATTGTTAGCTTTAGTCAGAATTTTTGAGCAAAGACATTAAGAAGTTCAGGGACACTCTCTCTGTCAGTCATAGATACACACACACACACACACACACACACACACACACACACACACACACACACACACACACTGTTCTAATACAGTTAACTGCATTCGTATTTTTTTGTTTTCCCATTTTCCCATGCTGGCTAAATAAGGCTTTCTAAGTACAGCTTGTAGCAAGAGGAAAACTAAAATGGCAGGAATTGCAGTTACTTATTTTTCATTTTTACAGTTTTAGTCATCGATTTTTAACTGACACTCACTAAGCAGTTGCTTTTAATGAGGAAAACCAACATGTCAGCCTTTTTTATTTATTTTCTTCATGCTTCTCAGCTGCTTGATATGCTGCTGTGAAGCCATGAACTTATTCCTGTGATCTCATGAAACATTACATTTTCTGTTGGAGAACATGTATTCATAAATGGGGTATCATTTTTGAGATCTACTCAGTTTTTAATGAAAATTATCATAGAAAAAAATGTGATGTGCCAAAAAGTTATAAGTTAGAGGACTAAAAGTTATTCAACTGTCTATGCACAACAAAGACTCCCTGAGGTAAGATATGACAGTCAGGACACATGTATTTCCAGAAATCCTGGGAGATACTTTTCTCATAAGAAAATCACTGGTGTTTCATGACTGGTACACAGTGTGAGTGTTAGACACCCACTGGACAAGAAGTAAGTTAAGAGAACATGAAGGAACTAAAGCTTCTTGTATTATGCATGCAAATTATTTGTCAAACCCTATTGGTATTTTTGTGATTCTGCTGCTTTCTAGGAAAATCAAATCTGTTTCAGAATGTAAAAAGGTTCTGTAAAGTACAGCTGGAAGTCAGTTTCAAGCTTATCATATAAACAGACAATAAGGGAATTCATGAAAGTATCAAGCCATATGCACATTTGTGTGGACATCGCAGTAAACTTTTGTGGTTTCACATTTACGTACACATTGCAGTAAATTTTTGTGGCTTCACATTCATGTATACATTGCAGTATACTTTTGTGGCTTCACATTCATGTACACATTGCAGTAAACTTTTGTGGTTTCACATTCATGTACACATCACAGTAGACTTTTGTGGCTTCACATTCATGTACACATCACAGTAAACTTTTGTGGTTTCACATTCATGTACATATCGCAGTAAACTTTTATGATTTATGAACAACCGTAACAAGGTGCTGCGTGCTGCTCTAGCATGAAGATCTGCAGGACCATGTAGGTCTGTCTCTGTGGCACTGTTGAATGCTAATGAGGCAGTCAAATGGCGAGACATATGCTAATTAGCCATGTGCTCTGTCTCCTGTAACCACATCCAAGAAGGTATTTTACACTCCAAGTCCATGTGTGTGTTTGTGTTTGAATATGTACATGTGTGTGTGTGTGTGTGTGTGTGTGTGTGTGTGTGTGTGTGTGTGTGTGTGTGTGTGTGTGTGTGTGTGTGTGTGTGTGTGTGAGACTGTGGAGAGAGTGTGTGTGTGTGTGTGTGTGTGTGTGTGTGTGTGTGTGTGTGTGTGTGTGTGTGTGTGTGTGTGTGTGTGTGCGTGTGAGACTATGGAGAGAGAGAATGCAATGTCTTTATGAGCTGCAGTTTACTGCTATGACATGCAGCTCAGCTACGATCTACACATCGTGGCAGTAGCTGCAATTGAGAGACATGCAAATTGGCCAGTAATGAGGTCTTTCCTAATCACAGCCAACATGTCTCTGAATCACAAAATATGGTTCACACTAATCATTTTAAAGACTTCCTGGACAGTCTTTTATGTTGAAAAGTTGCTAATTTCTTAAAGTGGACACTGTTCTATTGAATCTGCCCTGTCCTGTAATTTTTATTTATAAGACTGTAAAAAGTCATACCTATCACAACAATTCCACAAGAGCATAACTTCAGTTATATTTATTGCCTGCATTTGTAGGTCTGTTCTGCAAGATCAAATACATGGAAATACAATAATTTGTGCTACCAAATGATACCACACATATCCAACATTATAATTAGTCAACTATATACACTGTATTTGGTTTCTTATTTGAATCACTTGCACATTTGTTCAAACCACTTTCAAAGTTTACTCTGTGATAGTGATGTATTGAAGTTTAAATGGTGTTAAAATAAACTGTATGTGCTGTTAAAGGCAGTAGGACCAGGAACTTTTTTTAATATCCTTTTGAGTTCATAGCATACTGTATTCTAAGTAAGCTATAAAATTAGACATGCTTTATTTGGAAACAAATCTTTTATTTTACAGGTAACACCCTCATCTTTCCTTCTCCTCCATAATGAAAACTGTCAGTAACATAAAGAATATTGGTCTTTTTACAAATTATCTTTATATCCCCACTCAAAATAAATGAGGTTAGACATATCTGAATACATGTATGCATTTCTAATTTGTAAGTAATCTGTCAGACCAGCCTCTAAAACTGTTTACATGTTCACTACATATCAATTTATTGATTTTCTTTCTGTTTTTTTTTTTCTTGATATGATACTGACTATAACTACTAATATCTTTTGTGGCATGTTGTTGTTGTGTCTTTCGGCTTATCCCGGTTAGGGGTTGCCACAGAGGAACTCCGGTCTGCTAATGTTTGGTAGTGGATTTTTATGTGCCGAGTTACCAGCCCTGACACACAACCTTCAACGAAGGTACACCCATTCACGCATGCCTCCACACAGAAGACGCTCTAGCTGAGAATCGAACAAGACAACGTCTTGCTGTGAGGCAACAACGCTTTTCAATAAAACAAAATGCTTAATAAAATAAACCAAAAATACTGTTAAATATGCTTCCAGGACCAGCCTCTTACGCAATACGGGTAACTGTGTTCCATAACTCATTTATGAGGGAACCCATGCCAATGCATATACAAGTGTGTATAAACAACCATATACGTACATGCAGTCATGTACACACACACACACACACACACACACACACACACACACACACACACACACACACACACACTTGCATGACTACCAAGAGAGACAGCAAATTCGTTGAGATTCATGAAAAATCCCTTTGCAAAACAGTCCATTATAACTACTCTGATATTCTAACAAGACAAAATTCTGACATATGAGGCATAAATGCACTACATGCATGAGTGTACCTACTGGTGATGCAAAACAACCAGATAGGTAGATGTTTGTAGTGCAACGAAGGAGAAATGCCAGACAATATAAATACCACCCATGGGTGGTATATCAATAAATGCCCATATAAGAAAAGCAGTATGCCAGTGGAGAAAGTAGAATATAAATAAATGCCCTTATACTGAAAAACCTTGTCCAGCAGCTGAAGCCACAGCAGTTGCTAAACACTGTCATGATGTATATAGAGGGTTCAACTACTACCTGTCTCCTTTTTTCATGAACTGACATAGCTGAATGCTCAGAAAACAGATACCACAGCTTAGATACCACAGTTTATAATGCATTAAGGCATAGGCTCTTCATGGCTTCTTGTGTTCTACAACACTCATCTCAGAATGCCTTTTTTATGAATCATACAGTCACAGCTCACTGACTACTGCTGAGTTCAGTAAGAAGAAAAGGGTTACTCAGTGCCTTACTGTACTGTAAAACTATTTCTATGACAACTTCTGATGAAGAAGATTTGTGACAGACAGGAAGAAGGTAAGAGGAAATGAGGCCATCCGGCAAAGAGGTGGATGGATTATGTGAGAGAAGATCTGCGACAGGCATAAGTGTCAAAGAAGGTAGGAGAGTGACATTGAATCAACAGATTCGCATTCGCCAGATTGCCTTTTCCTTTCCTGCACATGCACCTGAACACCAACATTTGTTCTTGTTGACATTCTCTGGAATTAGAGCTACTTACTTGTCTGCCCTAATGTTCTCACTTCCTCATCTGCCCCACAGTATGCCTCCTACTACCTATTTCAGGCACTTCATCTCCATCATCTCTAAGCTTCTTCCCATACCTCCCAACCTCTTAACGCAAGAAATCTGGACAAAGCTTAATATACTGGAGGACAAAGGCCCAAAAATAGGGATATATTTTTAAAGATTGCTCTTATAAACTTAGGAAGAAGATAGAATAACAGGTTATGTGTTAGCATATATTTGCTGAAGGATATCAAGTCTGAAATTCAAATGTGTCATTATTTAGTTTCTTCAATCCTCCATGATTTCCTAGAAAACCACACATTTTATGAGGATAAGACCAAAAATCTAAGGCAAAGATCTGGACATTCTGCAAAAATCTATACATTTGAGAGGTGTACTTCCTTAACTACTCTACCTTCATTGCCTAGATTTTTGTACATACAATTGTACTGGTCATACCACTGTTTTGTACACTTTACTTTTTAGCTTCTTTGGCATTGCTGTCTTGTCCCTTTGTATATGATCTTACTATGTACCACTGACAAAATGACACCGAGTTCTACTTCTGTAAAACTTCTCTAAGTTCTCTTAATAGCATTTCTTCTTTCTGGCCTTCTTTAATCTTCTTTCTAACATCCTTATGATGTCCTTCGTTATCACTGTTGCTGTAATCCTTATAAAAGGAATATTCTGCCATATGTCTGGTCAGCATCCAACCACCATACATCAGATGTATGTCCTATGCCCAATGCATAAGGTACATAAGTGACATGTGAATGCCAAATCCTTAATACTTCTTTGCTACCAGCCCTAACACTGTTTTTTGAATTCAGTCTGTAAGTTGTTCATCACGTTGTTTCAGCTAGTGAGCTGAGACCAGATAAGTTCACCACTGGGGACCTTTCCTTAATTTTCTCTTTGTTGGTTACTTGTCTTACATGTCATCCAGAAAGGGAACATGTGAGTTTGGAAAAAAGACCCCCCATAAGAACAGACACAAAAATGCCTTTTCTTATAAGTGCAGGATATGGGAGGTTGGCATAATGGCTAAGGTGTTTAACTTACAGACACAAGGTACAGGGTTTGATGGTTACATGGGGTAATTGGCTAAGCTTAAAATGGCCCTTGAAGGCAGTTAGCCTAGTACTTATCTGTGAACCTAGGAGAAAGAACTCAGTGCAATGTTTGCCAAGCCTTTGTACTCAAGACCCTGCAAAGCTGTCTGTCATCCTTATTTGTGTATTTGGAAAACCATTGTCTAAAGTTGTTAGCCCAGGGAACCATGGCTTCTGATTCTGTCTACCAAGACATTCAGAATCTTACCAAAAGGAAGTCACAAAAGAAGCATTTAGAGATCTCTGCTGGAGAGCATCTTCCTGATGTCTCCATAGGGCTGGATAAAGAAACCAGGGGCCATCCAGTTCTGACACCTGCTCCCTCTGTTGTAACCCAATTGAAGGCCAACATGGAGCTTGCTATCCACATGTCCAATGAGGCTGAGCTTACCTCTGCTGCAGACAAAAAGGGAGAGCTGCAGCTAATTATATCTGTAGGGCCTAGGGGAATTCCCCAGATACTGGCCAGGGAAGAAGTACCTGATTCCCTTATTGAAGTCAGGCAGGCTACTGAATCTCCTGAGTTTATTATGGCAGAGTTTCTTCTTAAGAAAAAACAGGCACATGGTCCTTGTAATAAAAGACTTCCATGAAGAGTGGCAGAATTTCATTTAGTGTTTTTTTTTTAAGGCCCTTGTGGCTTAAAACCACCTCTATGTTTGTCACTGCCTTCAACTGTGGCTTTCTCTTCCACTCCTTCCAAGAGACTTAGAGTTTCTGATTCCTATGATGAGGAGGCAGAGCTGGATTCTGGAGAAGAGTTCATGGCTTACTCTTCCCAGATCCATTCCTTTCTTGCTTTGGAATCAGATGAAGATGATACTGTTTCTTTCCTGATTCTGTATTGAAGAGCTGCCCTTTGGGGACACCATAGTAAAAAATGATGGAGTATTTTCAGTGGGAAATTTCCCAAATATCAGAGGTCCAGAAGAAATATTATGGCCTTCTGCAAATGGACCCCCTCAAGTCTTCTGCAGGGCCCCCTTTGCTGGAAGCCTTCCTTTATACTTTTACTTCTGCTTCACAGGCTCCAGAGTCTCAGCCCTCTGCTCCTAAAAAACTGACAGGTTTTACAAAGTCCCTGAGGCTCAAAACTTCTTGTACAAAAATCTGTCTTCCAACCTTGCAGTGATTTCTCTTTCTGCGGGAAGACATTCTAACTTAATTTCTTCTTCTAAGCTTTAACTTCTGATAAGGATAGTAGGCTTTAGACAGGCACAGTAAGAAGGTTTATATCTCTGCCATGTTTGCCTTTAGGGCCATAAATTACCAGATCCATATGATCAAATATGTTCTGTCTCTACTGTCTGAGTTTGGTGGTGTTTTGTTTGACATATCTGAATCTGAAGTGAAGTTCCCTGCCATTTCCTTAGGTTCTGCTTCACAGGTAGTTCACTAGTCCATCAAATGCAGCTATGATGTTGCTAATGCCTCTTCTAAGGTGGTGCTGCATCGGGGTCAGTTATCATGAGGTATGGCCAAGAATGCAATCTCTCTGTGAAGATATTAAGGCCAAGTTGTTGGACTCTCTGTTGCAAGATACAGGGAAGTTTATGCAGGTTCTTAAACAAATATTTCTCTCACCTATTCCTACATTCCAAAGGAAGTACTCTTCTAAGACTCCCTTTGTACATAGGCATCCTAAGCAACCCTTGAATTATAACAGACCTCCAAAACAGTGTTTCCTGAGAAGCCTGCTCAGGATTCTAGAGGCTGAAAGTCTTCCTTTCCAGAGAAGTCTGCCTCTTTCTGATTCAACTCTCTCTCTCTCTCTCTCTCTCTCTCTCTCTCTCTCTCTCACTCTCACTCTCCCACACACAGACACAGTGTGCCTCACAGTCACAGCCCGTAAGGCCAAACAACACACCAAATACACTTGTTATAGGGGACTCTGTTATCCGGCACACTGACATCCCGCTCACCAGACTTAACAAGGAGAAGGTCACTGTAAGCTGCGCCAGGATCCACCACATAACGGAAGCACTAAAGTCACTCCAAAGCAAATACAAGTATGACTCCATCATTGTCCATGCTGGTGTGAATGACCTGAGACGTACCTCCCTGGACTACATGAAAAGAGACATAGAGGAGCTCTCTGACCATGTAGCCCGGGCTGGTATGACCCTGACCTTGAGTAGCATCTTGCCCTCACCAAGAATGATACCACAGTATAAAGACAAACTGATCAGTTTCAACAATTGGCTAAAGTATTGCTGTCATTCAAAGGGGATCCAGTGTCTGTCAGCCTGGGATGACATGCTCAACAAGCCATGCTGCTTCGCTAGGGATGGCTTGCACCTGTCACCCTTAGGCTTTCGTATACTGGCCAAGGCTCTTGCCACCCCCATAGTGCCTTTTTTAGGCAAGGCTCAAAGGACAAACCCACCTCCATAGGCAACTCAAGAATTAAAAAACTAAAGGTAATGCTACTCAATGCCAGAAGTCTAAACCTCAAGATGCACGCACTTGAGACTCTCCTCAGTATGGAGAAAATCGATGTCTGTGCAGTAACAGAAACCTGGTTCAAGGCTCCTGAGAGCACCCCAGCACTACCAGGTTATAACTCATATCATGCATTTCAGTCCCAAAACTTGGACCGAAGCACAAAAGGAGGGGGAGTATCTATATTCATCAGATACCTACATCTCCAGGTTAGTGGCACTGCACGAAGCATCGGAAACCATCCATGTGCAACTAACAGCGGGCAAAACTGCCTTTCAGTTTGTAGCGTGCTACAGAATACCCTCCCCATTACAGGAACCCCACTTGGCATTCCTGAGAACACTGCAGAATATGAAGGTCTCTCCAAACACTATGTTATTGGGTGACTTCAACTACCCAAGCATTGACTGGGAAAACTACTCAAGCCCAAACACCCTTGCCCAACGGTTCCTTGAATTTATAAACTCTAATGCAATGGAACAAGTGGTCACCACTCCCACAAGAGGGAACAACATATTGGACCTGGTCATCACCAACATGGGGACTCTATGTTCCACACCAGAGGTAAACCCCTCATTGGTAAGATCAGACCATAAACAAATTTCCCTGGACATCCATATCCCATCCCCACCCCCAGCCAAGGAAATCACTGTAAATAATTTCTCAAAAGCCAACTTTGCACTTCTCAAGACTGAGGTGGAATCCTTCAAAGCCCCTGGGCCAGAGGATAATACAGCCCAATCCACAGAATCCTTTACAAATGCATTCTATGAGCACCTGCAGGAATGCATGGATCGTGCTATCCCAAATAAAACCAAGACTCACTCCTCCAAAAACAAGAGACCGGTCTGGTGGACCCCGGCCATAAATAAGCTATACAACAGAAGGAGGAAGCTACTACATGACAGAGCAAAATCCCAAAAAGGGAAGGCATCTCTGATCAGTATTAGCAAGAAACTTTGATCCCTCATAAAATCATCAAAGGCCAGCTTCAAAAGAAAAATTGCCCTAGACACCAAAGATAATCACAAGGCCTTCTTTAGTTATGTCAGGAACATGGGCGTAAACTCCCAGATATGCTCTGAATTGTTGCATAACGGTACAAAATATACCAAACCTACAGACATAGCCAACATCCTGGCAGACAGATTCAGCGCAAACTTCTTCCCCCTTCCCCCCAAAGGAGCAAACGCCTGTCCCAACTGAATGTAACCTCCCTGACATCACAGATGCACAGGTGAAAGCTGCCCTCTCCAAAGCAAAAAACACAGCATCTATGGGACCGGACGGTGTCCCAGGCTGTGTCTTACATGAGCTCCAAGAAGAACTGAACCCTCACATTAAGTCACTGTTCAAACTTAGCCTTACTACAGGATATGTACCCAAAGAATGGCATACAGCTACAGTGGTCACACTCCACAAAGGTGGTGCCACAACGGACCCCGGAAACTATCGCCCCATAAGCCTGACTAGTCTGGTCTGTAAAGCTATGGAGCGTATTATCATGGAACTCATAAACAAAGACATTGGGAGCCTCCAGACACTGGACCCTACCCAATTTGGCTTTGTTAAGGGCAGATCTTGCCTCTTAAACCTAGTTGATTTCTTTGAAACAGTTACCAAAGCCATAGATGAGGGCAAGGTAGTCCACACAGCCTACCTGGACCTCGCAAAAGCCTTTGACACAATACCCCACTCTGGCATTATAAATAAGCTTACCAGCTTAAATATCAACCCCTATATCACAAGATGGGTTGCAAACTGGCTCAGAGATAGAACCCACATGGTCAGAATCGCAGATGCCATGTCCGAATCCAAACCAGTTACAAGTGGCATCCCACAGGGCTCAGTTCTGGGACCTCTCTTGTTCGGTATATACTTCTCTGAGGTTCAGGCTAACACGGGGGGATTATGGCTGACAAAGTTCACAGATGACTGCAAACTGGGGGCCATAATTGAATCTCCAGCTGACACAAGCATCCTCCAAAAGGGTCTCACAGAGACAGATGCTTGGTGCCAGAGCCACAGCCTCAAGCTAAATGCAAAAAAAGTGCATAGTCATCCCCTTTGGGAAAAACAAGGTGCCCACAAATTACCACATAGGTGGTAATCCATTAAGTACGGAAGAAGTAATTAGAGATTTGGGGACCAACGTAGATAGTAATCTCTCCTTTGATAATCACGTTGCCAAAGTAGTTAGAAAGACCTTCTATATAGCCCACCTTATCACGAAAGAGTTCGCATCTAGATCAAGAGAGGTCATTGTGCCCCTCTACTCATCACTCATCAGGCCCATAATTGAATACAATGCCCCTTTTGGGATGTACCTTACCCGACACCTGCAGCAACTGGACAGACCCCAAAAGTACCTCACCAAGAGGATCATGGGCTACAAACAGATGTCCTGTGCAGCTCGACTAAAGAAACTCCAGCTCTACTCAGTTGCTTACTGCCTACTCAGAGGCGATCTATGCCTGATGTACAAAGCCATGTCAAACCCAGAATTAATGGACATGCTCCACCTCAAATAACCCAAGTCCCTTATAGCTACACACTCCAGGGACCTAAACCTCAGCACAAAAATAAATAGGACATGCTGGATGGACAGATTCATTTCCCAGAGGCTCCCCTCACTCTGGAATAGAATCCCAATTCATGTTAGACATAGCCCCTCGCTGACCCTCTTCAAGCGAAATCTAGACGCGTGGATGGGAAATCGCAAATTCACCCCTGGGATCTCTTCTGTGTCCCTGCTAGACAGAGGCACAGTAAACTAATCTTAAAAGGGTACCTTCTGTGACCTACTTTACAGAGGCACAGTAGGCTAATCTAATAGGGAGGTGGAAGCCAAATACACTCTGGCTAGGCTTATAAATGCCCTAGGGCAGATAGCCTAGTATCTACCTATGAACTTATGAACTAGGAAGTCTTATGCTGCTAAATGTAAGCACTTTTCCGTTTGGTGTCATAGACATGAGCAGGACCTTCTTTTAGTGGGCATTCCTACTGTTCTTTCTTATATATGTGAGTTGCTCAATTCTGGTCTGGCATACTCATCTGTTAAAGCTCTTTTGTCAGCCATTTCTGCTTGTCTGCATTTGGAGCCACCACTTTCCATGAGATTTTAGATTAAACAGTTTTTGAAAGGCATCCTTCATATTAGGCCTCCAAGAAAGCCTACTCCTCCTCCTTGGGACCTTAGGTTTGTGCCACTTTTTGAACCAACGGCTTTCTCTACTTTGTGTCTGTGTACCTGGAAGACTGTCTTGTTAGTGGCTGATTTCTGACAAGAAAGTCTCATAGTCCAGGCTCTTATAGTGGTTCCTCCTTTTCTAGTTTTTCACAGGGAAGAAGTGCCTTTTAAGACCAATCTTTCTTTTATGCCTAAAGTGTTCAATGATGCCTTTGAATCAGACCATTTATCTTTCTTTGTTTTGTTTTTTTATTCCTGGGGTTCTCCATTCTTTGAATTTCTAAAGCCATTTCTTTCTGTTTGTGCGTACTCTTCTAAGGAGTTGGCCTCTTCTGGAGCTTTTTTCAAGGGTCTTAATGCCAAATCCATTTTGGAAGCTGCTACTTTTCTTCTGTGCATACTTTTACTAAACACTACAAGATGGATGTTGTTTCCAGGGTTACAGCAGGTTTTGCCATGTCCATCATTCATGTTTTTTGGAGGTTCTTCTGTTGCTTCTTCTTCCTCCCACCTACTTCGGTAGCTTTAGCACTACCTTCTGTAAGGAATACTGCAACAATGATAAGGAAAGGTTTAACACAGCTGTGTAGGAAATAACCATAGCAAAAGATGTCCTACTTTTCACTATTGTGTTATTCAGTCCCCCCTTCCTTCGCCCTGTTCAGTTTTTCTTTGCCCTCTGGTCAAGGGGCCTTTCTTTCTCCCCTTCCTGGATGTAAATGTTCTATTCTTTTTTTCTTCTTGGGTTGCTCTAGTTCTCCTGAGGTAACTCAGTTCTGAGGATTTGGCACTTGTATATCAATTATGTAGAAGACAATTAAAACAGTGAAACCACAAAAGACGCTCCACGGAGAACGGTGAATTGACCACTTTTAATACCAAAGAAAAAACGACTTAGCGCTTTCACCAGTACAACTGGCTTCTTCAGTGTCGTTTAAAACTTCACATTACCATGTATTTATTGCACTCAACCCATAGCCATAGGTTAAAATCAAAAATACCCCACCCAATAAAAACATCACACTACTTAATATGTATATAGTCACACAACATTACTTTTAAAAACATTATATATATGTATACTGTGTAAAAAAAATATATATCTCATGTATAATATATATGTAACCATGTATATATTATAACCACACTGATAATAAATAATGCAAAAACATAATAAACACAATTGATTTAACTAATTTAACAATATATTAACAATGTATAGTATTTACACCCAACTTGACAATACAACATTTCATTGAATTAAATTTGTTGGGATTTCAACTTTAAAAGGGGTTTTAAAGACACACTGTCATTAAGCCCAGGAGATTTTAGTGCATCAAGTCTTAACTGCCATTCTGTTTCTAAGGCACCCACTTTATTTACCGTATCCCCACAACCATCAAACTCAAAGATCCGTCCTACCACAAAAAACAAGAATTTATTGAAATTGGAACATGTAGTGCTGTGTAGATATAACGCATTGTGTGCATCATTTTTTCTAATAGATCTAACGTGTTCAGATATCCTGTCTTTTAACCTCCTAATGGTCTTACCTACGTAGAATGCATCACATGTCATACACGAGGCCACATATACTAAATTCTTAGTATTACAGTTACATTGACCAGGACATGGTATAGTGTATTTGTAACCCCACACACATAGATATGATCCTTCACTGATAAATCTACAACACATACATGCCCCACATTTCCTCATACTTGATTTAAATTGAGGTTTGACTTTTCTTTCCAACATTCCCTTCAAGTTGTCACCTCTACCATAAACAATCAGAGGATTAGGGCCCACTATCCCTTTCATTTAATCACTTAAAACGCTTCTCCAAAGGCTTTTCACCATTTTACCTAAATCCAGTGCTCTATTGTTGTAGTTTAACACAAGACAAGCTCCAGAATACTTGCCATCAGTTTTACTACTTATTGAAACCCCCGAATGCAAAATGGGAATAAACCTAGTAGCCCTACCTCTGACCACATCCTTTTTAATTTTGAGAAGCAATTTCAAAGGGTAACCACGTTTCAAAAACATTCCGATTAATTTAAACATCTCCACCTTGAAAATTTCCTCATCACTCACTAATCTTGATGTCCTGACCATTTGCCCCTTAATAACGCCTTTCCTCTGATGCCACAGGTGACAACTATCAAAATGTAACAGGGAATTCGAATAATTTTCTTTCCTGAAAATGTTACTTGAAAAACCCCCACTAATTTTGCTAATGGTTAAATCCAAATAATTAATAACATCTTCATTCCAAGTGTATGTGAATTTAAGAAAATTGGTCGTCCCATTCAAATATTCAACAAATTCACCTGCTGTTTTCTCATCACCCTTCCACAAAATCAACAAATCATCCAAAAATCTATTGTACAACACAATGTTACTATTAAATCTAGAAGAAAAAACAAACTGCTTTTCCCAAGTAAGTAACACTAAATTAGCAAAAACCGGGGCACACTTCGCCCCCATTGCTACTCCGGACACCTGCTGATATGTTTCACCCTCAAATGAAATAAAATTATTCTTCAAAACAATCTCCATTAAATCATGTAGAAAGTTAAATTTATTTGTGTCCACTATGTTACTCTCTACCATGCTGTCATAAAACCAATCCAAACCTGACTGGTGTGGAATGACTGAAAATAGATTTATAACATCCACTGTCAAAAACCCAAAAACAACACCACTCGTATCCAAAGCCCTAAGTCTTTCAAGGCAATGCCATGAGTCTCTAAGTATATGGGCGGTTTCACTGACAACTGGCTTGCACATAACATCAATGTTTGCCGCTAAAGGCTCAGTCTTAGACCCCCTTGCTGCCACAATAGGTCTAAATTGTAAGTTGTCAGTGCCCTTGTGTACTTTTGGAATACCAAACATACAGGGAATTTTTGGAAACTTAACACTCAAATAATAGAATTCTGCCTCATCAATAACCCCTTGAAACAAAGCATCTTGTAAAAACAAATCAATTTTGAGGTACGCTCTATTAATCTCATTGATAGAAACCCTCTTGTAAGTCTCTTCATTGTTCAAAATCACAACCATTCTAGAAACATAATCAATTTTTCTAGAATGGTTGTGATTTTGAACAATGAAGAGACTTACAAGAGGGTTTCTATCAATGAGATTAATAGAGCGTACCTCAAAATTGATTTGTTTTTACAAGATGCTTTGTTTCAAGGGGTTATTGATGAGGCAGAATTCTATTATTTGAGTGTTAAGTTTCCAAAAATTCCCTGTATGTTTGGTATTCCAAAAGTACACAAGGGCACTGACAACTTACAATTTAGACCTATTGTGGCAGCAAGGGGGTCTAAGACTGAGCCTTTAGCGGCATACATTGATGTTATGTGCAAGCCAGTTGTCAGTGAAACCGCCCATATACTTAGAGACTCATGGCATTGCATTGAAAGACTTAGGGCTTTGGATACGAGTGGTGTTGTTTTTGGGTTTTTGACAGTGGATGTTATAAATCTATTTTCAGTCATTCCACACCAGTCAGGTTTGGATTGGTTTTATGACAGCATGGTAGAGAGTAACATAGTGGACACAAATAAATTTAACTTTCGACATGATTTAATGGAGATTGTTTTGAAGAATAATTTTATTTCATTTGAGGGTGAAACATATCAGCAGGTGTCCGGAGTAGCAATGGGGGCGAAGTGTGCCCGTTTGCTAATTTAGTGTTACTTACTTGGGAAAAGCAGTTTGTTTTTTCTTTTAGATTTAATAGTAACATTGTGTTGTACAATAGATTTTTGGACGATTTGTTGATTTTGTGGAAGGGTGATGAGAAAACAGCAGGTGAATTTGTTGAATGTTTGAATGGGACGACCAATTTTCTTAAATTCACATACACTTGGAATGAAGATGTTATTAATTATTTGGATTTAACCATTAGCAAAATTAGTGGGGGGTTTTCAAGTAACATTTTCAGGAAAGAAAATTATTCGAATTCCCTGTTACATTTTGATAGTTGTCACCTGTGGCATCAGAGGAAAGGCGTTATTAAGGGGCAAATGGTCAGGACATCAAGATTAGTGAGTGATGAGGAAATTTTCAAGGTGGAGATGTTTAAATTAATCAGAATGTTTTTGGAACGTTTTTACCCTTTGAAATTGCTTCTCAAAATTAAAAAGGATGTGGTCAGAGGTAGGGCTACTAGGTTTATTCCCATTTTGCATTCGGGTGTTTCAATAAGTAGTAAAACTGATGGCAAGTATTCTGGAGCTTGTCTTGTGTTAAACTACAACAATAGAGCACCGGATTTAGGTAAAACGGTGAAAAGCCTTTGGAGAAGCGTTTTAAGTGATGAAATGAAAGGGATAGTGGGCCCTGATCCTCTGATTGTTTATGGTAGAGGTGACAACTTGAAGGGAATGTTGGAAAGAAAAGTCAAACCTCAATTTAAATCAAGTATGAGGAAATGTGGGGCATGTAGGTGGTGTAGATTTATCAGTGAAGGATCATATCTATGTGTGTGGGGTTACAAATACACTATACCATGTCCTGGTCAATGTAACTGTAATACTAAGAATTTAGTATACGTGGCCTCGTGTATGACATGTGAGGCATTCTACGTAGGTAAGACCATTAGGAGGTTAAAACACAGGATATCTGAACACGTTAGATCTAGTAGAAAAAATTATGCAAACAATGCGTTATATCTACACAGTACTACATGTTCCAATTTCAATAAATTCTTGTTTTTTGTGGTAGGACGGATCTTTGAGTTTGATGGTTGTGGGGATACGGTAAATAAAGTGGGTGCCTTAGAAACAGAATGGCAGTTAAGACTTGATGCACTAAAATCTCCTGGGCTTAATGACAGTGTGTCTTTAAAACCCCTTTTAAAGTTGAAATCCCAACAAATTTAATTCAATGAAATGTTGTATTGTCAAGTTGGGTGTAAATACTATACATTGTTAATATATTGTTAAATTAGTTAAATCAATTATGTTTATTATGTTTTTGCATTATTTATTATCAGTGTGGTTATAATATATACATGGTTACATATATATTATACATAAGATATATATATTTTTTACACAGTATACATATATATAATGTTTTAAAAATAATGTTGTGTGACTATATACATATTAAGTAGTGTGATGTTTTTATTGGGTGGGGTATTTTTGATTTTAACCTATGGCTATGGGTTGAGTGCAATAAATACATGGTAATGTGAAGTTTTAAACGACTCTGAAGAAGCCAGTTGTACTGGTGAAAGCGCTAAGTCGTTTTTTCTTTGGTATTAAAAGTGGTCAATTCACCGTTCTCCATGGAGCGTCCTTTGTGGTTTCACTGTTTTAATTGTCTTCTACGTTTTGTGCCCCTAGTGGGTTTTTTATGTGGTTGCTAATATCAATTATGTACCTTACGCCTCAGCCATAGGACACATGTCTGAAGCACAGTGCTTAGAAGGACCTAAGGCTTTGGTATGCTGGTTGGATGTACAGCTATCCTTGGCAGGATATCCTTTTTGTAATGAATATTGCAACAGTGAAAAGCAGGACATCTACTGTTATGTTAAGTTCTTACACAAATGTACTTTTGGTCATCTGATAAAAAAAAAAAGGAAAGCATGTTCCTGCTTTCACCCTGCATAATTTCAAGGTTTTTCTACACTAAGCCCCTCTACTCCAGAACCTTTCTGCTCTCTAATTCCAGCAAATGGTTTTAGCTGACTCTCACTTGACTGTAAGGATGAAAATATTGCAAATTATGTTGGTACCTAAAAAAAAAAAAATGTTTGTTATTTAGCATTTGCAGTGTTCTTAATATGTATTCTTGCTGTGTGGACATTCTATTGTAATTTTGCATTTGCAGTGTTCTTATTATGTATTCTTGCTGCGTGGACATTCTATTGTAATTTTTATCTCTTGCATTGTATCCTTATTGTACTGCCTATTGTACTCCCCACTGAAAATGGGTACTTCTTGGCCGAGTGGACTTTCCCGGTAATCAAACTGAAATAAATAAATAAATAAATATAAATTTTAGTGTTTAGCTTATTATAAAGGTGCAAGTAAATTTTAGAATATAAAGCATCTTTGATTAAATTTTATTTTAAATGTTAACTTATTAAGCTAGTACTTCTGTACCTTAATTGAAATGCTTTAATTTTATACTTACGTTTATCTCCAGGATTCAGAAACCAATATCTCAATGTAAAAAGGCAAAACTGCACAACAAGAGGTGGAGCACAGGATGGGGATGCTTTAGAGTCACAATTGGTGAGATTGTACTAGGCTGCAAAATACTACAGCCAACACAGCATGCAAATGACTGTATAGTGAGATGTAAATGAGCAATGTCATTATAATGAATGTAATGGTAAATGCAAATGGAGATAAAAAAACATGGAGGAATGATTCAGAAACAAAACTTGTGTCATGAGTCATGATTGCCAGTGTAGCTGTATGCCATAAATTCAAAGTGAACAGGGACAGTGACTACACTAATGTTATGGGTAGTAGCAACATTAGCAGAAATGCATATGTTTGAGGCTGTCCTTTCTGGTAGCTGTAATGAAAATACACATTGTTGCTCTATGCATTGCTGAAGAATCTGACCGCACCTAGCATTTCATCCCTTCCATGACACATAAATAGCAAACTGCTACCCCGTGGACAGAGACACCATAAAGGAACTGGTACAGATGTGTCACTCTCACATGCAGACTGGAGGAATGCATAAAATACACCTTCCGGTGGACATCAAGGTACATGTTGCATTGACAATTATAGCTACTGGGAATTCCAGTGACCAAATGTAAATACTGTGGAAGTTTCCTAGGAATCTGTCTCACAGATACTGCATTAGTTTATTGATATCATCCTGCATAATGTGAAGGAGCATATGTGGTTTCTATCTACAACAGAGGACAGAGACAACCCTATATAAACAACACCATATAAACATCCTGTGAAATAGCTCAGTATTCTGAGGAACTTGGTGCCATTGACTACACCCATATCTGTATTCAAGGCACCACCTTGGACACAGAGATGATGGAATATCAGCCATAATGGACTCCACAGCATTAACTACCAGGTGGTCTGTAATGCACGAGGTATAATATGAATATAGAATGCGTCAATACATCACACAAGCAGTGTCCATGGTTCCCATATGTGTCATATGTCTGATTTGTATCAGCGATTTGCACATGGTGATTTCCCACAAGGGCATCTTACTAGTATTCCAGATATATCCAGGAGCCATGTCTAATGACACACATACAAAATCCACAGACCATGGCAGAGACTGCATACAACACTACACTACTGTAGATCTGAAACATAGTCGAACGTGTGTGTTCACACTGATGAAGAACCACTTCCACTGTTTAGACAACTCTGGTGGCACCCTGCAGTATGCTTCTGAAACACACAGCAAACTCTGCTATCTGTGCAGTTTTATACAACAAGTTGGTACACAAACAGATGCAACAAAGTTTTGCCATCAGGGAAGATTAAGAGGTCATAGCTGGTTCAGAACTATAAGCCATATTAGAACAAAATGAGTAACAATGGTGCATGCAATACAACAAAAAGTTCATGCCGTGCCATGCATTGCCTGGTCATGCTAGGAATCAGACACAAGCTGCCCTGCAAGGCAGGGCACAGCTGTTATCATATACACAGGTGGATGGGCCGTAGAAACAGAGGTTGGCAATGGGGACTGTGTGGATGGGGGAGGCTAATGATATGAATGTCCAGGTGTGTCGTGGCCTGATGAATGTAGTGAGCTTGTAAGACTGTACAATTTCATCTGTGGAGTACTTGTGCAGAGGTGGGTAGGATTATTTAAACTGCATGTGGATGGGCACAGCTTCTATAGGAGCTGCTGAATAGTGCTTGTTTCTCTGTGACAGGTTCAGGACACCATTTAGGTGTATGTGCACTGACCATGTATGACTCCATGGTACTGCCAGATATTGCCAGATAGTGTTAAGCCAGATCCTATTTTAATCCCCATGTTCATGGCAGATGCCAGCTCCTACTACTGCATGTTATGCAGGGGAAGAAAATGCACCTTGGGTTTCTGTTTTGGTCAATTCCTGGCACATGGTACGCTGAGACTGAGGGAAGGATTGCACAAGTAATGTAGCTGTGTATCTTCAAGGGGAGAGTAATAAACCTACCATGGTACCAGCACCTGACAGTGTCACAATGCCTACAGACTGTGATAAGCTGTGGTTTCCATCATTATCAGGTTCAGATAGTTCCCTGACATCAGCCATGACAACATCCATGTAGGAGGGCCCATACACCAAATCACCTTTAAAAGCAGACAGAGACACCCTAGTGTATCAATGCTACTTTGTGGCAATCCCAGATTCCAGTAATCCTACAGCTGTAAAACAGAATGGCATACAGTAAATATAGGCCCACATACCTTGTGTAGACTCACATAGTGGTGGAAGGCATGATGTGCAGTTGGGGATAATATGACCATATTAGCTATGTGATTGGTTCTTGCTCTGGCATGTTCCTCTGTATGATATCCATATAAGGATATACCCACCTGGGGCATCACCTACTGACACCAAAAGTAGTGGATGAAGTTCTGTGCACATGTCAATCCACCCCACCCCCTCAACTGGGTACATTGTAGAAGATCCAGTCATTCATTTCTATTAGAAAGATCAACCAGCTGTGTTGATAGAAGATCTGCAGCAAGATGTCCATCTTTGCCTGGAGAACATCTCCATTTTTTGTTCTTTCTTTGGAGACATCTTCTCTGTAAATGTGAAGATAAACATATGTTACTTTGATGGTCTGTGCAATCTGCTGCACCTACATTATAGTAGCCCACCCCACAGTTAGCAGGAAGAAGAGAATGTTCCACTCCTGACAGATTACCTGAAAAGGTCACTGATGTGGGACAGTTGTCTGTAGGTGGTCACAGCTGTGCCTTCACCACACCTTACTCTGCAGAATATACCTATGAAATCTGCCATGACAGCTGACTGGATGCCACTGCATCCATACATGTAGGCCATGTAGCATGGCCCCAGGAATCATATGTAAGGCCTCCTACATACATGTGCATTGTTACAGCTATGTTCAGCTGTATCCTGTCTGCCTCAATAGGTTGTGGTCTGCAACATGTTACTTCTGTAGGTGTCTGCCTTTTGCTATTCCCGCCTCCCCAAGTATAAAAATTTCAAACAGACCATAGGTCTGGTAGCTGCATGGCAACTATCCACTGGAATGTGCTACCTGGTCTTTATAGGTGTTCAGCACAATAGGAGACTGAGGCACTGTGCAAACCAACCCTGAGTATATCACATACAACAACCTATGTGCTAGACTCCAGGTAGAGTGGTGCATGTATATGTAAGTCGCACCCCCCCCCCCATACTCACACAGCCCCAGCTCAGCAAAACCTATGGCATATTTGTTACTCCTCAGTCCATATAACTGCATTTGGTGTTCCCACCTTTACCCATACAAAAGACAGGTACTTTTGGAATTACATTCCCTACCCTACATTTGTTAAAGACATTGCCCCACTCCCACAACAGAGAAACACATTTAAAAAAAAAAAAATGTTCTGCCCCCAATAGCAGTTTTGTGTCTTTCTGTTTTTAGGAGACACATTTTTTAAAGACATTCTCCATACACACCCAACAGAGAAGCACATTTTTAAAGGCATCCCATTAACACACACCCAACAACAGAGAGGCATATTTTGAAAAAAAACATTCTCGACCTTAACCAACAACATAGACACACATGTTGAAAAGCATTTCCACACACCAGTAAATTACAGAGAGAGACATGTTGAAAAGCAATTCCCCACTCCAACAAACTACAGAGATATATTTCAAAAGCTAGTCCCCTCCCTAACTACAGGGAGATGTATTTGAAAGGCAGTTCCCCACCCTGAAACCTACAAAAAAAGCACATTATAGAAGTACAGTCCCCAGTTATTTGGCCTGTAAACTCTGCCTCTGTCAAACGTATATCATGCAGTCATCGGTAAAGCGGTACAGTTTAAAGCAGAATAACAACCTCCTGTGACCTCTACTCCCATCTTGCAGCCAGAGGTTGACCAAACCCCCACCTTACAACAAGTACAACAGCATTAAAATAGCAGTGAATTCAACCACTCATTCCCCAACATGACTTATCGATATCCTCCTGACACTCACCACTACAAGTGTAGATTGGTTAGTCCTCTGTGTGTGACTTCTATTTTCCAATTTTTTGCTTGCATTGTAGCAAATTTATTTTGCATGATAAGCACTAAAATGACTGTGGTTGTTTTTATTGTGCAATTTCAAGCCTATTAGCATGACAATTGTGGTATTGAGCCAATCAAAGATAGCTGTCTCTGAAGCATGGATTTTAAACAAAGCACACTGGACCAAGGCTGCACTATGAGGCTTGTACCTGACTGTGCACCTGCAAAAGTAATTGTGAAGTACATTGTGCATACATAGGTGGGTCACTGACCACTTACAGGGATGCGGGTATACTAAGCATGTGTTGCAGCCCCTTGGGATATTAAAGACCAAACATGATGTGTGATGGGGCTTGTACAGGCTAGATACAAGCAGAGAATCCTCACATTTGTACCCCAAACACCACCCTGGCATGCCATGCATTTATAGACCATTATAGGCTGGCATTGCACACAGTTGCACTGCCTAGGTGCACATCACATAAGGCCTGCAACATCCATCGGTGTGAATGTGCTACCATATTCCTCTAGATTGTGACCTGTCAAATGACCACAGTTTCTGAAAGTACTGAATGTAGCAGGGCATGTAGGTGGTTCAATAAGGAATCAAAATTATTTATGTACAGATAGCACTGGGAGTGCCTGCTGGTGACCTCTTAGGAGACTCCCTGTTATAAGATGTATGCCTCACACTGCAATCAGGGAGCACCAGGTTGGATACTTCTACAATAAGCATTACCCACACAGGTGAGCAGTGCAGGCACCACATGACATTCTTTTCCCCTGGGAAAAGGAGATTAAAGAAAGTACCCTTGAGTTCTACAATAGGTATTCATGATAGGTACCTTTTACTGTAATGTAGGATTAACCTTTCATCCAAATTCAGGACATGTGATTCATGTAATTTCCTTTTTCTTTCATGCTTTTCAGCTCCT
Source organism: Protopterus annectens (assembly GCF_019279795.1). Classification (NCBI taxonomy): domain Eukaryota; kingdom Metazoa; phylum Chordata; order Ceratodontiformes; family Protopteridae; genus Protopterus; species Protopterus annectens. Next base: position 1,168,096,018 of record NC_056739.1, read on the forward strand.
GAGGAATTGGAGGAGAACAGACTGACCCTTCAGAGGCATATAGAGCAATTCTTCAGGTGCATAGGTAAGTTTGTACCATAGATATTATAGCTGCATATAATTTACATACCAGCAGAATTGTTCAAAACAACTGAACAAGGTAATGGCAAAAATCAGGCAAGTTAAAGGCATGGCTATGGGGGCAGCTTGTGCCCCCACCTATGCTAATTTGGTCTTACTTGCCTGGGAAAAAAAACTCATGTTCAATTCACCATTGTACAACAACTGTAGATTGTATCTCAGATACCTGGATGATTTTATTCATTTTATGGTCAAGATCTGAGCACACAATAGTTGACTGTGAATTATCTTAACGACACAACAACATTTTTGAAATTTACTTAGCAAGCAGACATGATTGGTATAAATTATCTAGATACCCATATAGGAAAGACAAAGGATGGATTTGCATTGAATATATTCCATAAACACTCTTTCAGTAATTCCTACCTCCATTTGATAGCCTTCATCCTTTGGCACAAAAGAAAAGTTTGGTCTGAGGTCAATTTGTCTGGGTGGCCCAGATTATATCAACAAGGAGGTTATTAATGAATTTCAAAACCTGTAATGTATGTTTCTGGAAAAGGGTTACCTATCAAAATGTATCCATGGCATCAGTGAAACTATTTTATCTAAATGGGGGAAAGACATTTTTAGGAAAAACTGAACTATTATTAATGCTTTTTGGATGTATAAGGAAATCCTAGGTAGTGAACATTTTTGTGTACAAAATAGTCCTCAGTTTCAAACAATATATGAAGTTAAATTATAGAAGGCATGACAACACCAGGGTTGAGAGTGGAACATCAAAATGTGGCAGTTGTAAATAATGTCCATACATTTTGACCAAAGGGCTGATCACTCTGAATAATGGTATTAATAGCACCATTAAGATGAGCAGAGATAATTGTAAGATGATGGGAGTAATAGATATTTCTGTTTGTACACAGTGTCACAGTTTCTATATAGAGAGGACTGCACGGGTTCTCAGAATAAGAATCTATGAGCACTTACACGACATTAAAATAATGAACGATAACAATGCACTTTTTAAACGCTCTTTGAGTTGTGGGGCATCATGCAGGTTTACATTTTCTATATTAGAAAAGGTCAATTTACAGCTTATGGGTGGCAATTGGTCTTTGAGATTGGAACACAAAAAATTAATTTGGCAACTTAGGCTAAACTCTGTTCAACCCCCAGGGCTGAACACCACTGTTTTCATCTCTTCTGTGTTAAAACTTTAGTCATAAAAGTTATAAAGGAAGATTTAGGGTGGCAGTGTTTACCTTTAGCAAGGTGGGAGAACAAATTCAATATCAGTGATTCACATAAGTTAGAAATTTATCTTGGACTGGTTTTGCATGGTGATTTTTAATACAGAAAACCTTTAATGTTGTTGTCTTTCGGCTTTTCCCAGTTAGGGGTCGCCACAGGGGAACTCCGGTCCGCTAATGATTGGCAGTAGATTTTGATGAATGCCGAGGTGCTAGCTCGATGTTCAACCTTCAACAAAGGCACGCCCATTTACGCATGTCTATTTTTAAATTTTCAAATTACACATAATTTATGATCTTTAGTTTTTTAATAAGATTTATTAAGTTAAACTTGTCAATATTATGTTTCTTTACTGTGATGTATTTGGCTATGTACTCATTAAGTTATTTCTTCAGGCTGTCCCTTTAAAGGAAGGATTTTTAAAGCAACTGCAAGGATACATTGTTGATTCGGATGAAGTTCCGGTTTCCCAGAAACTTATCAGGGTAAGTGTCATATGCCTGCCTCTTCTTGGCCCTCCAGCATATAACATAGTCTGCCTCCGTCCTGTGACATCAGACCTCCACAATGATCTGTCCATTGCCATAACCATGCCATCCATGCAAGGTGCACTAGTATAACTGCCTAGCATACTGCTTATATTGCCCATTTCAAACCCATGGAAGTGTCAGATCCACCTGACAAACTTTGGGCATTCCTTCTAGTAGCATGTTGTGTTATATTCTGCAGGTCATTGTATTCTTCCCTTGTCAGAACCATCACTGAATACAGTGTCCTCTTTGGTATGTACAAATCCAAGCATATCACTCAACTGAAAAGGCCTCAATGATTTTTAATCAAGAAAATTAAAGGCCTTAAATCCTTCAGGTATCCCAATAGATTAGCATAATTATCCATTTACTCACTAGGCTACTGGATGCTCCAAGGTGAGCTTTATCTCATATTTCAAGCCATAAAACACCCAATCCTGTTTCACCTTCTATCGCGTCACAGACCAGTGGCACTACAAACACCCATACTGAAGCCTAAATCTACACCAACAAATAAACAAGGCTCACTGAGGGATAGGTTCCTAACTCAACACATTCCCATCCTGTGGAATAAGTTACCATTACAGGTTAAGCAAATTACTACTTAGTCTGCATTTAAGGATAGCCTTGGCACCTGGAGGATGGCTTGACACAGGTTTATACCAGGTTTATCATTTATAGTCCTGCTTGATTTGGGAGGTGAGCACTATAATGTGCTTGTAAAAGGTGACAAGAACTTTTAATTGTGTTTACTTAAAGGTGTATGTAGCTAGGCTAGGTTCCTGTATTCACTTGTCAAGTACTGTTCCTATGTTCCTCTGTAATACTACATGATTGCCAACCATTACATACTGCCCATGTTTAGGCCACTAAAGCTGTAGCTGTGTCCCACTGGCATCATCTACATGTTGCCCTGCCAGCATCAGGAGAGTAGACCATAACACCAAATACTTACATGTCCTATGACCATGCAACATTGCACCAGTGGTGCCCAAGTCTGCCGCTGTGGCCCCTGCAGGTACACAGTGCACCACATGCATTTGTCTCTCAAACATACTACTGAGGAAACTGCCTAAGATCTTTATATCCTCCTCCCTCTTGCATTACACTACCTGCAGTTCTACTCTGTTGTTTGTTAGGTTATAGTTATTCCACTACATTGCCATTGCATGCATAACAATATTTTATTTCTCCAAATACTTTCATGCCTGATTGTATTACACACACTTGCCAAAGTTTTCCCATGTTGTGTCTTTCTCTTTCTTGATATCCTTCATTTATATTTACTTGATGTTTGCCATTTTATTTTTAACCATTTATATTATATACAGCATTACATACAAGTGTCTGTGCTGCAGCAGTGATCACCTCACTGTCACCCTGCTCTGTTATCTCCTCCTGGGTTTCCAGCAGCTGCCACCAGGACTGCCTGTCTGCAGGGTGGCAAAGGTCATGCAGCAAGAGGTGACCTGGATTGTTCCTTTCAGATCCCAGTGGTGTGTCACTGAGAGGGCTGCCATGTCTTCCTCTGGGAATGCTGCTGACAGGTCACAGTATGTTACTCAACAGTACATGGAGGAGGTGGTGGATGGCATTTTATGGACTGGAAGCTGAAGTCTGCATTAGTTGCCTAGAGGACATACTTACATAACTAGCAGAGTTACATTACTGTCTGGCCCTGTCCATCTAGGCATCAGTGGCTGAGCCAAGCAGAGAAGGCAGTTAGAGAGGTGACTGACCTCTGGCCAGGTGGGGGGCAAGACAGTACAAAGGTCAGCTGTCACCCCCAGCCAATCCCCACATCACCATCATCCCCTTCCTTATCTGTTCCAGTTTGTGAACTAGTCCTATCCATCACCATTTGTCCTTTCTAAGTCTGTCTCTCCTTAGTGTACCTCCTTTTGTTTTAACACTCATCTAGTGATCTTTTATGTGTTCCGTGTTTGTCCTCCATGCAACTATCCCTATACCCTCTTTCATGCTCACAGCCTCCCCTTCCTTCCTTCTACCCTTCTTAAGAAAGAAAAATGAAATAAGAATATGTTACTCTCCGCAAGAAATACCCCTGCTTCCCAATCACATCTCACTCTTCCCATCCTATTCTACGTTTCTGACTACACTGTGCACCCATTTCCTTCCCATTATTGACAGTAAATTGGTAGGAACATTGCTAAGTCTTTATTATGGCTGTTAGCAATTTGTGTAGTGGCACAAGCTTGTATGTGTGAACACACATATTTGCAGGTGTACTACATGCATGGTTCCTTGGATCACATGACCATCATTAGTGGCACAAGCTTGTATGTGTGAACACACATATTTGCAGGTGTACTACATGCATGGTTCCTTGGATCACATGACCATCATTAGTGGCACAAGCTTGTATGTGTGAACACACATATTTGCAGGTGTACTGCATGCATGGTTCATTGGATCACATGACCATCATTAGTGGCACAAGCTTGTATGTGTGAACACACATATTTGCAGGTGTACTGCATGCATGGTTCATTGGATCACATGACCATCATTAAACTATATTCCTCTTTAGATGATCTGTCTGTTTTTTGTTTGTTTTTTTTTTGCCCATGCATTCTTTTATTAGTTCATCTCCATCATGTTAATTTGGATTCTGTTACATTGTTAATTGACTTCAGACCACTTCTCACCTTTTCAGTTGTCCTAAATACCTGTTGCATGGCCCTGTAACCAGTGTTTCTGAGTCCAAGCCCATCATTTATTTATATTTTGTTTTACTACATGTATTTAAGTTTGCTGCATTTGCATTTGTATTTAGTTTGTTAGTTTATATATTGCTGTTCTGGCAACAGTAGATTAGTCACTCTATGATGATAAGTTGCCTTGCATATATACTTACCTGTTCACGCTTTTCAATGTCTTATATACTGAACAGTTTATGATTATATAATATCACTTAATATGTACACTGTTCCACATGCCTCTGGCCCAGGTCATTGCTGAAAAAGAAAAAGTATTTGATTGATGAACTACACCAGCAAGCAAACAAATAAAAAAAAACAACAACAAACAAGTAAACAAATAAATGAATGGGGCTGATATTAAGAAGGGCCAACCTCATTCATCAGCCAGGGTCACAAGCATTTCCCAGGAGATTCAGAACAGATCAAGTATCATCTTATAGCATTCATTTTGTCATATTCTTCCCTGTCACCATCACATCTTGTTCTCCTTCTTCTTTCCTCAGCCACTTCCAAAGCCTTCATAGACAGCCATTTTGGCTTCTTAATCTTTCTGTTTGGGGTATTTTTTGTTGCTACCTCCTAGGTGACATCATAAACTTCTGTCTATAGCTCTTCAGGTGTTCTTCCTATCAGGTCTAATTCTTAAATCTTTTCATCTCTTCCATTATGTATTCACTTGGATATTGTGGAATGTATATCCAATTGGCTTGGATGCTTTTCTTGCTTTATTAAGATCAGTTTTAAACTTTGCAATAAGAAGCTAGTGGTCTCAGCCAAAATCAGCTCCAGGTCTTGTTTTTGCTGACTCTATTGAGTTTTTTTCATTTCTGACTGCAAAGCATATAGTTAGTCTGATTTTGGTATTGCTCATCTGATGCCATCTATGCTGTTGAAAGGGAATATTTCCTATGCCAGAGAATTATCTTGGCAGAACTCATTTTGTACACCAAGGCCCAACTAGCCTTTTGTTTTGGTTGTACTTTGACTACACACTTTAGCATTCCACTCAGCTGTGATGAATGTAATATGTTTTTTAGTGTATTTTCCAGAAGCTGCTGCAGATCTGCATAAAACCTGTTGATATCTTCCTTTCTTGCGTCTGTAGTTTCTTGCATCTGTGGACTGAAATGATCAAGTAATTCCTGGCATTGCAATTGAGCACCGATTTTGATCCGTTTCATTAACAATGATAACTCTGTTTTTTTTCTGTAAGATTGTTACCTAGTGCAGAAGGTCTGAAGATTACTGGATGTAAAATGACCCATTCCAGTCCATTTTAATTCATTAATTCCAAAGATTACAGTGTTATTCTTATCATCTCCCCCTTTATCACACCAAGATTACATTGGCTGATAGTTCTTATGTTCCATTTTCCGGTTTTGTGTAGTTCTTTGCAGCACTGGACCTTCCTTTTATCTCAGCAGATGGACATCCTTTCAGCTTTAATCCATTCGCGGTATAAACCTCTAGAACTACTCATATTTGCTTTTTCCCAGTAGCATGCTAGACACTTTAAAGCCTGACAGTCTCATCTTCTGATGTTATGTTTACATGTCTCTGGTTAATTTTTTTCATAGTGTTTTCTTGGCAAAATACGAGAGTGGTACCTTCTCCACTGGACCATCTTTAGTCTCACCTCTCTGACCTGCCCATTTTGGGTTCCCATAAACAGTATAGCTCATAAAAAGTAATAAAATAAGAAAGGCAAGAAACCTCTTCAGGGAGATTTGTGAAATTAAGGGGAAACTTTCTGGGTAAAAATGAGTATGGAAAGGATCTAAAAGAAGCAGGGGACTTTAAGAAAAAGTGGCAGGAATATATAGAAGAGCTATATAAAAACAGTGCAGTGATATGTTCTTTACCTAGAACTACACATCCTGGAGATTAAATTTCAATCAGCCCTTGAAAGCCTTGTTAATAACAAGGGTGTAGTAAATTATGGAATTTCAACAAAATCCTTTAAACTCAGTTCATACTTCTCAGCTTTCCAGATTTTCACAGAATATCCAGATTTTTACTTGATGCTTTGATGTATTCCTCATAAAATTTGTGGTTTTCTGGCAAATCATTGAGGACTGAAGTCACTAGATAATGACAGATATATGCATTTCAGACTTCATATCTTTCAAAAAAATGCATGCTAATGCAAAACCTGTTATTCTATCAACTTTTTACATTTATAAGAGCAATATTTAAAACCTGTCCCTATTTTGGGGCCTCTGTTCCCCCATTATTTTTGGCTTTGTCCAGATTTCTTACACTGAGTGGTTGACAGGTATGAATGGGATTACAATTTTGCTTAGAATTTGCCAATTGCCAAATGTACAGGCTGGTTTTAGAAGTGGTAGTATCACCCAAGTTTAAATCTCCAACAACTGTTGAATAATAAAGAAAACGAGGGGGTCCAGAAAAGTATTTACACCTGTTTTATCGACTACTCTGAAACCTTTAATTGTGGACAATATTACAAAATGCAACAAGCTGTAAGAGGAATGGGCTTATTAGGTGACATTATGCAGAACAAGACATGATAGAAACAAAAAAGGTATATTGATTGGTTTAGTACCAGGAAAGGAGTATAACAAGGCTACAAACTGTGACCCCTCTTAGTTAACTTGTATGCTGAATGTATCATGCAAATATTATGCTAATATATTCAGATGATGGAATCAAAATTGCCAGAAGAAACATTAACAGTCTTAGATGTAGAGCATCTGCTTCTGCACAAACTGTCTGACCTCAACTTCTCCCTGGATACAGTTGCATGGTTCTCCTGCTATCTCACTGACAGACTTCAGTCAGTGAGATGGAACTCTGCTCTATCTACCCCCCTTTCCTGTAAGAATGGGTGTTCCCCAAGGATCTATTCTTGGACCACTACTCTTTAATATCTTCACCAACTTACTCTATTCTTTTTGCCCACAGTCTTCCATAGTCTGGTATGCTGATGATTTTACAGTCATCACCATTGCCAACTCTCCCTCTGAACTTCTAACAGAAAACCAGTCATCCTTCAAAGCAGTCAAGACATGGTTCTCTAATAATCAGCTCATCCTCAACCTGGAAAAACAAAGCTGTTACTCTTTCTCCCCAAAGCAGTTAATCACATCAAATCTTCCTTCTCTGTAATGTCCCTTAACAATACCCTATCGAAGTTGACACCAGCACAAAACTCCTTGGTGTTACCATCGACGATCATCTGACACTCAACCTTCACATAAATAATTGTATCAGAAAAACCCATCAGAATCTAGGACTTCTGTCTAGAAACAAAAAAAATTCTCACCGCTGAAGCTAGGATCACTTTCATGCATGCCTATCTTCTACCTTGCCTAACATATTGATTCCGAATATTTACAAATCTTAACTCTGCTCTACTTGCAAAGCTTGAATCAACCTATCACAAGATAGCGAGTTTTTCAGCCCACCAAACCTATAAATCCCACCACTGTCTCTCTCTAAAACACTTAAATTGGCTAGAACTACCTCACCAGCTTCTTCTCTCTCAAGTATTATGTACTACTGCATGTTTTCTTAAACTACTTTGGAATTGTAAATTGTTGTATCACTTGGAGTTTTTCTCCCTGGGCCTCTGCTGAAAAAGGGCTTTAGCTCAGTCAGATACTCCCAGTCATCAAATGTAAAATAAATAAATAAATGTATAGATGATACTAGCTTGATGGATGAAAGTGAGGAAGTATTGATGAAGGTAAAAACAAAAAGTGCAAAAGCTTTCTTGCTGATTAACATCAAAAACTGTAGAAATAAAATGATGTCCATTCACTATCGATTCTTTGCAAAAATATGGGGAAGAAGTAGAGGCAGTAATAGATTTTAATGTATTGGGGGTCAAAAATCTCTGCAGATGGTGATTACAGACATTATATTAAAAGATGACTGATTCCTTGGGAAGGAAAGCTATGTCAGATCTGCATAATGTTTCTAAAGCATAAAGAACATTGTTAACAAAGGTCCACTAAGTCAAAGTTATGGTTCTTCCGTTAATAAACTATGACTGAAACTTGGCCAATAAATAAAGTTGTGCACTGGAAACATCAATGCTTTGAACCGTGGAGCTGGAGAAATCTTTTAAGAATTCTATCAACTGCAAGAAGCTCAAATCAATCAATACTTATGGAAATAAATCCAGCCACTGGAATTTCTGACAGCACAAGTAAAACTCATATAATTTGGCCTTATAATGCACAGACGGGATTCACTGGAAAAGACACTGATGATGGTAATATTGAAGAAAAAAGAAGGGAGCGGTATAGGCCAAGATGGCTTTACTGAAATAATGAACATGGATATGCTGTTAACAGACAGGCTTGGTATGCCAAGGCCCTTGGATACACAGAGTCAGACTCAACTAAATGACTAAACAACAACAAGCATTCAGTAGCAAACCAAGGCACTCTTTTTTGTAAAAAGGTGCAAGGACTGTTACATAACAGAATAAGCAATATGATTTAATTCATAATGTAGTACAGGAAGCTATAGGAAAATGCATGTATTACATAATTTAACCGGGATAAGCCGAAAGACACAACAAGTAGCGCAGTTAACAGAGGATACTCAGTTATGAAAGACTGATTCAGTTTATATTAGTAACATCTCCTACACACACAAAAAAACATGTTTAGTTAGTGCAATAAAGTAAATATTCTCAAGATAAATAAAATTTATATTTTATAACTTGGTACCCCCTGCTGACTACATTAATAAATTATATTTATTTAAATATCTCTGACAAAATTGTAATTATGCAAATGTAGCCAAGGTAAAACTTAAAATTAATGAATACTTTAAAAGGTTCAAAGAGCAGTGCAGCAAAGTGAGGCAAACATCTGCATAAGTAGTTTATGCTAAGGAAAATTTAAATTCATAGTTTTAACAGGTTGTTGTTTCAGGAAAACATAACTTTAAGGGGGAACTTTTGAAGGCACATTTTAATGAAGAGTCAAAGAAACATTTCTGTTTACTAATATAAATTACTTATCAATGCATGAGATGTACTTTAAACTCAATCAACTGATTCCAGATGTCAAAAACAGATAGAACTACAGACAACCCCAAAGCAGTTCCCTACAATTCTAAAATAACTTGAAGAATGCCTCCTAATTTTACCTATACTGGCTTGCAGAAAAGCCTAATTATCTGAATAGTAATGTACAGATCACAGGGATAATCCCCTTTAATATTCCATGTCAGAAACTGATAAGATATGATGCTTTTTGCTTTTGTTGTAGGCAAAAAAAGTGTAGGAAGGAAAGTAGCATCTGGTTTGGTGGACTTTTTATGACTCTAGAACAAGAAAAGTAAATGACAGAAGCTAAATCCACGGTCCATGTGGCCTAGGTTGCCCTGTGGTTATAGCCACCTTCAGTATTGGCATTTCTAATTCTTTCTTTGATTTAATGCAGCAGCAGTGCACTTGGGAACAGCCTTGCAAAAGCAATGTGATTCCTTCACAGAGAGGAACAGCCAATATGGGTACACTAAAGCAGCTGTTGCACGTTATAAGTTTTCTGATAACCAAAAACAGCAGACTTAACTTTGAATGCCAAGCCAGAATGCAGATGTGTACCTCATTAGGTTTTTTTATATTTATCTTGGTTTAACTGATGAAGAGATTAGGTTTTACAATGGCCCCTAATGTATGGCTGTGAAAGAGTCTGTCATGCCCTGATCTTTGCTCGCCAGATAAATGTGAACTCACCTAACAGGACTAGAACTTGTGCTCAATAAGTCTGGAACCAGTACAGTGCTGACAATGTTCTGGGAGGAAAACTCTCTGACCAAGGGTGCTTATCTAGTTGTCTAAATGGGTCTACATCACTTTATCGAAGACTGTATTTTCTGTACTGCTATGTGTCAAACCCACTAATCAAAAGCTAGCTTTGCCAAAGGATCTGTTTGGCGAATCTTTTCCCTGGGAAAGAAAGTAGTTGGCCATCATCAGGAATTTGCCCTTTTCCCCACTGTAGTGCAATCTCGGAGTTGGTATATTTAGTTAGGAGGCATGGGATGCAGTCCTCCCACCATTTTGTGCTTTGGGGGACAAAGCCCCCCACTTTCCTGGGTTTTAAATGTTGTAGTTTTTGTGCCAATCAGTAGGTCGTCAACTAGTTTCTTTCCCAGGGAAAAAATTCACTGAAGAGATCCTTCGGTGAAGTTAGCTTTCGATTAAGAGAGTTCAACAAATAATGATTCGGTAAATAGGGTTTTTGATAAAGTGATATAGACCCACCTAAATAATATCTTTAGAGTAAGACAGGTTTTTTGTGAAAGTGTGACCACCTTTATTAAACAGATCATGTTTTCTGTTTCATGTTCCACTTAGCTATGCTGTTTCTTTTTTTTGTTCAAATTTTTTTATTAAACTTAAAAACGTGAATATTACAATCAGTCTAATGTAAGTTTAAATGAATAACTATATACAATATATACAACTGGTCTTAGTATGAAAAAAAGATTTCATAAAGAAAGAGAAAACAGATCTTTTCGTATACCAAATAAATAGTGTGATTATGAACATTCAGTCAAATTATAGCTGGTGCGTTGTTTTTTAGAGTTTTAATTAAGTCCATAACTTTAGTCCAAGGATTATCAGACCATTTCCTGGGGACAATTCTTTTCTTTCACTTTTATTTCCATGGAAGCTGATTCTTGTAGTAGTAATAGGAATTTTTCAATGGAGGGTGGTTCAGATGATTTCAATTTTCATGTCAAACATTTTCTTGCCATTGCTAAGATAGTTAGGAGGTACAAATTGCTTTTTCATGTTGTTTGTAGCAATTACATTTAGTAAAATTAGAGATTTGGATAAAATAAATGAATTTGAGAATATGGCTTGGCAAAATTTACCTATCTCTATCCAATATTTGTTGATTTTAATACAATCATAAATAATATGTTCCCAGTCAGCTGAACATTCCCTAGAACATCTCCAACAAACAGTGGTACTAGATGATTGCATCTTAGCAACTTTATTAGAAGTATAAAAAGCTCTGTGTAGAAATTTCCATGTGAAGATTTTCCACACTTGAAGATTAGAAGTTAATCTGACAGAATATAACAGGTTAGATTTAGTTTCAGAGGACAAGTTTAATATTTGACCTTTATTGATAAATTCCCAAAATTTCTGTTTGGGAATAGTTTTATATTTTATTAAAATTTTATATAGATTAGAGGTTAAATTAGGCCAGCTTTGATTACTGTATCTCAAATGTTGATGATGTAATATCAACTTAGGTATAGTTTTAAATGAAGAGTTATTTATTATTGTACAAAGATCTTGGGTGTGAGATAAGATACTATTTAAAATAATCCAATCTGTGTCTGGAATGTTATAACTATTTTTATTTCATGAGCATGTAGTACTGTTAAGTTTTTTAAACAGTGTCGCCATCAGATGAATTGTTTTGATTCCCAGTCTTGGAATACATTCATATGAATTCTGTTAGTGTAATTTTTAGATATTCTAAAAGGAATTAATAATTCCCACCAAAGTTTTACATCATGATTTGAATTTATAAAGGATCTAATAATTCTATAAATGTGATTTATCAAGTTTACTTTGGTAGGTTTTACAATATTATATTGCATATTAATACCTATTATATACCATAGTGAAACATTGTGATTATCTGTTAAGAGATTGTCTGCTAATTTATTTTCATGAAGAAAGATGGTGGTATGAAGGGATTTCCAAGTAGATGAGAAATTTGGGTCAATCCAATTAATGACTAATTTGATAATGGATGCTTTGATATAAGATTCAAGTTCTGGAAAAATTATTCCCCTAAATCCCGAGGTCTAATGTGATTTTGGAAGGCTATATGATTTCTTTTAGGAAACTATAGAAATTTTAATAAAATTTTGTTAAAGTCTTTTAGTATCCTTTTATTAGGAAGAATAGGAATGGCCTGAGCAATGTAATTAATTTTAGGGAGTAAGATACTTTTTATTAATTAAATGTAGTCTATCTTCAAATTTTAAAAAGAGCTTATTCCATTTTTGTGTTAATTTTTTATGTTAGATAATGTATTAATATAATTTGTTGTTAAGGTTGTATCTATGTTGTCACATAAGGCTATTCCTAAATAATTTATGGATGATACTAATGTGCCAATTATGTGGTTTGTATTAAGATGTGAATTATGTTTCATATTTAAAAGCATATATCTAGATGTTTTGTTACTTATTCTTAATCCTGAATTAGTATAAAGTTTGCAGTTAGTTTATCTAATTCTTTAAGAGATTCTTCCTTAGCTGTTAGAGTTAGAAGAATATAATCTGCAAAAAGCATGATTTTAGAGTTGAATTGTCCATGTATTTTGATACCCGTTATTTTTGAAGATTGGCGAACTGTAATTGCAAATATTTCTATAGCTAGAGTGAATAAAATAAGAGATATAGGACAACCCTGTTTAGTTCCTTTTGTGATTTTTGTGGCTTCCAATGTGAAAGATTCAAGTTTAACATAAGTGAGGTTATTACTATTTAAGTTTTTTTATTAAATATATAAATTGAGAAGGAAAATCAAATATTTCTAGTGATTTAAAAAGAAAGTCCCATTGTAGTGTGTCAAATGCTTTTTTAATATCTAAGGCAATTATAAGAGCCTCTTGATTATCCCTATTAATGAGGTATTTGTTGTCATGTGTTTGTCTGTTATAAATGAAGCCTGTCCGGTCTTCATGTATGATATTTGTTAGGGATTTCTTTATCCTGTTTACTAAGATTGACGTAAAGATTTTATAATCGTTATTAAGGTGAGAAATAGGTGTATATGAACTACATAAAGTGGGATTTTTATTTTCTTTTAGAATAGGAATGATTAAAGAATATTTCCAGGAGGGTGGAATAATATATTGATAATGTATTACATTTAAAGCATTATGAAGTAGATTTAAGGCAGGTGTAGGTAATAATTTGTATATTTTGTTTATGATTCCATCTATTCTGAGGGCTTTGTTGTTTTTACTTTGTTTGATTCTATCAAGTATTTCTTTTAATGAAATTTGTTGTTGCAGATCTAGTTTCACTTTCTCAGGTAATTTATTTATGTTAGTTAAATTTGCATCTATATTTAGTGCATTTGTGTTTTGAGATTCATGAGTTTGGAAATTAGAATAGTGATGTTTAAATGATTCAAGAATATCACTAATATTGGAGACTACTTTGTTATTTTTTCCTTCATGTAGAATTTTTGTGATACTATTTTCCATGATTTGTTTTTTAATCCTCATTGATAAGTTATGCATATGCTTAGGTGATATTGAATATGAGTTAACTTTCAATTTTTCTAAAGCCAAATTTTTCTTGTGTGTTAATATTTAATTATATATATATATATATATATATATATATATATATATATATTATATTTTTATTTAGCTGATCTATACTTTTTCTCTTTGTGACAGTATCAGTTGAAATATCTAGGTTTATGTTAATTAATTGTTTTTGTATATTTTGCAATTCTGATTCCCACTCTTTCATTTTGTTTTTGTATCATGAAAGAGTTTTGCCATACAAATATGCTTTTAATGTATCCCATAGGGTTACTATATTTGTGTCTTCCGAGTTACTGTTTTTTAAAAAATAATTATTTCATTGTGTAGCCGTAGTTTGAATTGTTTTATGTTAGTGATATAAGCAGGGATTCTAGTTGTTAGATGTAGTCTTTTAAGATTAGATTCAAGTTTAAGAATGAGGGAATTGTGATCTGATAGAGGGCACGGGGAAATGGTGAAGTTTATTACCTTTGTGCTTAGGTCTTGATATATATATATATATATATATATATATATATATATATATATATATATATATATATATAATTTGTCAACTCTAGTTTGAGTATTGAATCTGTAATCTCTATGTGAATATAATAAAGAGGTATTTTCTTTATATGTGTAAGTGTCAATCAAATTTAGGTTGTCCGTCCAGTTTTTGAGAGCTTTCCCTATTGGAGAAAAATGAATAGGCCTACTGTTTGAAGTCTCAGAGTTATCCAAAATGCAGGTAAAATCTCCACCTATGATTAGAATACATTTTTGTACTCTGTTTATTAGATTTATGTGTTTTCTAACTGTTGTCATCCCTATGCCTGGGAACCAGTAGACATTAGCTAAAGTTCAGATTCTGTTGTTATATTTTATTATTACTATGGTCAATAATCCTTCCTTATCTTCATAGTTAAATATAATTTGTGGCATGGTGATGTTTTTTTCCATAATATTATTGTACCTCTTGTTTTTTTTTTTGTATGATGAGTGAGATAATATTGTAAATTCTGGGGATTCCACATGAAATTATCATTTGTTTTAAAATGAGATTCTTGTAAAAGTATTACTTGTGCCTTGTTCATTTTTAAGTATTTTAAAGGATTTGCTCCTTTCCTTGGATTATTTAATCCATTGACATTTAGAGATAATAATGTTAGTTCCATTTAATAATTACATTATAATGTGGTTTAAATAGTATTATTATATAAGACTGAACGTTGTATAGTGTTGTTAAAGTTATTATAAAATTGAGTGTGATAGTATGTTCCTCTTTTTAATTTAATATGGTGATGATATTGTATCTTAGGCCAAACCATTGATAGAAATAAAAATTCATACTTGAATATATGTTTCTTAAAAAATAAAATAATCAGAAAATCTATTTTCACAGATGGAGTGAAGGTCACCCCTATCTTGATGGATATTGATTTCTCCATCAGATTACCCATCAATCCAAAATTAAGTCAGACAATGTGAACTTGAGCTCCAATATGAATACAG
This sequence comes from Protopterus annectens, assembly GCF_019279795.1. NCBI lineage: Eukaryota > Metazoa > Chordata > Ceratodontiformes > Protopteridae > Protopterus > Protopterus annectens. The sequence goes on from NC_056739.1 coordinate 1,168,111,384, forward strand.
GAGAACAAGTAATGTAAGTTATTAATGTAGAGTAATTGGTTAATGTATATAACAAGAAAAATGATTAAGCCCTCATATAGTTGTTATGCGAGAGTGTAAGAAAAATTAAAACTCAAATGTATGTCTCTATATAATAAGACATAACCTATATCATACTATATACAACTATATCATGAAAGTAATTGTTATATATTATTAACAGTATTGATTTATACAAAAACATATATGTTGAGCTACTTATATGTTATATCACAACCTACTTTAATACTAATTATTACAAAGTATTTATTCATATAGAATTAAATATGAACTATTAAGCTTTTCCAGTTAAACCTCATGACAGTATAAGGTACTGTCATTAAATTAAATATAACACATATACATATTAGAATTTTCAATAAGGTAAGATGAGTCATTTTAGATGATCTTTTCATGAAATCAAATAATACAAAGCATGTCTAGCTTCCATATCCTCTAAATTATTATATCAGCTATAGTATTCAACTCCACTTTCCTTTACTTAAACAATATGTTGAAGTATGAGAGGCCTTTATACTTTAAAGAACTAGATATTATGCAGTGTTCTGTTCCATTATGAAGTTGTATTTTAATTTGATCACTCTCTCTTTTCTTTCAAGTATGTACTATAGTCATGTTTACATAGGATTATATTTTCATAGAACTTTAATTTTATTAAATGTATTACTGCCCATTCAAAAAATAGACCATTGGATGTCATCCCCTACTTTGACAATCCTTATACATTTCAGTTTATATTTTCTGCAGTGAATAGTCATGTAAGATGTGCCACACTTTGCTTTGTATCAATATTAATGCTTTCTGAAATATATAACTTTTAATTCAATCTATATGACTCTCCTGGATTCTTCCCCCCATCTCTTATAACAATCATTTCATCTGAATCAAATTGTCTTCTTTGAATCATATTTTTTTCCCTTTATATTGGTGCGGCAATTCAATGAGCTTTTGAAATTCTGTCATATACTCCCCACAATGACATAGCCATTGCTGATGTGTTTATCAAACATACTCAGTGTATTCATCCACCTCAGAGAAACACATACCACAAAAATGGGCCTATTCTGTTACATCTAAACTTGCCTCAGAGATTTATCAATATGTATTTCCATAAAATTATCAACATTGGTCTTTTGGGTCCTTATCTGATTTGTGAGATGTGTTTCTCAAAGTCAACATTTGATAGATATTCAATAGCAGTCATTTATTAATTCCTTATCTTGTGGAAGCTAGGCTGACACAAAACTTGTAGGGAAAAGAGAGGCTTTTCTCACAGTATGCATAAGTAATATATCCGTTATAGTTAAATTTTCTTAACTCAAAGAACTGTCATCATTTCCTACCCTTTCCAAAAGTTTCCCAACCAACTCTTTACTGACGTTTTCATGATAAGCAGGGGATCTAATCCATGCCACTGACAAGAAGGGCTTGAAAAATTCAACTGTCAAAGACCTTCTGTTCTAATGGTTGTAGTTGCATGTTCCAAATCTGAACTGTAATGGAATACAAGATTAGAGACATTAACATAGAATGTCTGATGTTTCCAGTATCAACTCATCAATGGTATCTATGTGGGATATATATACATTATAAAAGCCCATTTTTTTTGTTACAAATTAAAGCTTCCAACATCAGATCTTTAACCTGGACATTTTAGTAAGGCTATGTTTGTCATGCCCATATATCTTTACCAAATAATGTATAACAGGACCATAGTTATATCAGTATTTACAACTCAGTATACAGACTATATTATCCACCTAAGTTGTACCCTTGTCTTACTAAAGATTTAGGCATTCTTATTCAAAAGCACAGCACATAGTTTGCCCACCCCTCCCAATGCCTCTCTCACCCACTCATTTACATAACTGAAAGTTAACATTATATGTGAAATTTAACAAAATTTTAACTTCATGCTGTATGTGCCTTTGCAGCATAGATGCTCTAAAATAATTGAATAAATGCAGTTTGCTGAATGTTAGTTCCAATTTAAAAAAATGAAAAAAAGCATAGTAGTAACCTATATCTTACATTTGTGATATATCATCAATTAAGCTTGCCAGCAATTTTGACCTCATGATTAACAAGAAATTCTTATAACATTCCTCCTAACTCTCATCTTATTAGCATCATAGTTAGGGAGAAAGCACCAAACAAACCTCTCAGCACATTGCTTCTGTTTTTTCCTCTTTTTCAAAAGAGCTACTTCCGAATTAGCAACTGTGTGATCACTCATGCACACACCAGTACTCTACATCTACTGTCCCAACAACAGAAGCCACCCATCATATGATACAATATTTTGATGTTTGTGTATTTATGTATAATACTTTTAATGTGTTAATGGTAGTTAAAGTATTGTGTCGGACAATTTTATGAATGCAGAGTTTAAGCTAATATGTGCTTTCCCTTTAAAACTAACTCAGAACTAATCACGTAAATGCGTGTTGTGTTACTGCATAGCAGTTTCCTTTTATTTTTTTATTGATTCCTTATATGCAAGCAGCATTGGGAGGTGAATGAAATCTAGTGTACTCCCCTTTTTTCCTACTTAAATATGTCCAACTTTAAAAGCACCACGAACACTCAACGGAATGATGAGCAAACCACAAGATGGAGCAAGGCATTAAATGCACTGTCTACAGGTTGAGAAATGCTGAAAACACTATGAGCTACCTCCTTGCTTTCAGAACACTCTATATGTACAGCATAATCTCACACTTGGTACCAATATCGCTTAACTGTCCGATTTTCAAAACTATTTATAATAGAATCTTGCCTAAAACAGCAAACTAAATCCAACCAGGAACACATTTATTATGCAGGCTATATGCTCATTAAATTATATATCTAACAACCACCCGCACACTACCTACATCTCTTGAAAGACAAGGGATTGCAAGTTCATACAAAGACATCTGTTAACTCTTTCTGGTGTGCCCATAAAGCC
>NC_056739.1:1168119372-1168259372 GCF_019279795.1 Protopterus annectens
CACAAGGAAGGCATCTACTACTGTTCCAGGGAACAACAGACCTCTAATCATTACCAGTTTTACCTGTAAGGCAATGGAATCCATCATTATGCAACTCATTAACAAGGACATAGGCAGTCTAAATTCCCTGGACCCAAGACAGATTGGATTTGTTAAAGGCAGATCCTGCCTCCTGAACCTAGTGAACCACTTTGAACAAGTCGCTGATGCATTAGATGTAGGCAAATTAGTTCACACAGCCTACCTGGACTTTGCCAAGACCTTTGATACCATCCCACATTTTGTCATTATTGATACACTAATCAAAATAAATGTAAACCCCTAGGTTATCCATTGGATAGCAAACCAACTGATTGACAGAACACAATTTATTAGTGTGAGAGGCACACTCTCCCTTACAAGAGTAGTTACCAGTAATGCCCCCCCAGGGATCATTCCTGGGACCACTTTTCTATGGCATTTACTTCTCTGTTGCCAAGGCTGACATCATGAGCCTGTGGCTGACTGATTTTGCAGTTGACCACAAGCTGGAGCTGTCGTAATCTTCCCATCTGGCTTCCATATTCTTCAGGAGGGACTAGCACCCATCAATAAGTGATGTGTAGACCACAGCCTTAAACTAAATGCCAAGAAATGCATCACTGCATCCTTTGGCAAAACTGAACACAGATGCATTTACCACACAGGTACCGTCCCTTTGAAAACTGACTCAGACTTTAGAGACCCGGTCTCTTCTGTTAACAACAAAAACTGTCCTTCGCTTACCATGTAACTACTGTTGTAGGAAATCCTTTTATCTAGCCAAACTAATCACAAGGGATGTATTTCCTAGATCTAAGAAAGTTGTCATCCCTGTTACTTCTCCCTGATCAGGCTCATAACAGAGTAAAATGGCTCATTTACTATAAACAAATAAGACGCAGCATATGACACAGCATAAGAGACTACAATGTTTCTTTATTAAGACAGTCAAGGTTATATCTTTCTTGAGCTACACAAACCACCTTAAAGTGCTCTCTCTCTCTCTCTTTCTCATGCTCTCACTCTTCCTCTCTCTCCCTCTCTCTCTCGCTCTCACTCTTCCTCTCTCTCTCACTCTTCCTCTCTCTCTCTCTCTCTCGCTCTCACTCTTCTTCTCTCTCTCTCTCTCTCTCGCTCTCACTCTTCCTCTCTCTCGCTCTCACTCTTCCTCTCTCTCTCTCTCACTCTCTCGCTCTCACTCTTCCTCTCTCTCTCTCTTTCTCTTTTCAGTTTTCTATGCACACTAGAAAAGGTAGCTCAGTATATTTATCTACAGAGCCTCAAAGGATACAGTCCCATGTGACCTCCTGCATATCCACAAAACAAATAATGCCCTAAACACCCACTCAAAAGCTCTAAACGTCTATTGTGACATAAGTAGGACTTGCTGGTGAGATAGATACCTATCCCATATAATCCCTCACTTATGGAGCAGACTTTCCATGGAAGTAAAGCAAAGTAGCTCCCTGACAACCTTTAAGCATAACCTGGATGACTGAATGAATAAATGAATGAATGCACAATCATAACTATGCCCTAAACCTGGCCCTTCAACCCTCATAGAAAGTGGTTGAAAGTTGGCATTAATTATGACATCCTATTTGAATAAGATATTTTTGCTTATTTCTACCTGATTTGTCTGAGATTCATAAACCAGATAAACTGTAAGAAAAGATACATGTAACATATGTAGCAGCACTCTAAACTCAATATTCAAAACTGCTGCATGGCTTTGCTTCAGACTCAAGGATTCATGACCAGGCCAAGTGTGAGCCATATGATTTGAACTAAAAAGACACCACTCACTTCTTGCTGTATTTTGCAGTTCAGAGAAATGTTTGCCACAATGAGGAAATACCTCATTATTAGCTGATTTATATATGACTGAATTGTAGTTAACTACCACAGAGTGGTATAAGTGCAATCAAGGTACAAAATTAGTATCCCTAGAGTCTAATAGTATCCTTCGCCCAACCCCAATCCTCATAGTGCTGTAAGTGTTACTATGGCACAAAAGTACTATCACTATGTCTAATGGTTCTCACCACCCCCCAATCCCTATACTGGTTTAAGTACTGCTACAGTACAAATGTAGTACCCCTCATGTCTAGTGATTCCCCCACCCATATTCTGTAGTGCTGTAAGTAGTATTGTGGCACAAAATTAGTATTCCTGGTGTGTAGGGATTCTCCTGCCCCCTTCCCACAATCCCCATACCGGTTTAAATGCTATTAAGGCACAAGTCTTATGCTGTAATCCCAGGTAGTTATTATTTCTCCCCATTCCCATAGTACAGTATTTACAGTAATCCCTGGTGGCTAATGGTTCCCCTCATTATGTGTTAGAGATTATTCCTAATAATGTAGGGGTGTGTGGCAGTATGACAGCCACCCTAACCCGTACACATACACACACGTGCAGATCACACACACACACACACACACACACACACACACACACACACACACACACACACACACACACACACACACACACACACACACACACCCCTGCCAAACCTCCTCACTGTCTCCTTATGCTATCTCCCAGGCAGACAGACTCATACATACATTCATACATGCAGCCCCTCACATACACTTACTCAAATACCTTTCAACCCTACTCTACCACTAAAATCTCCAAAACTTACCTCTTATTTGATGACTGAACACAATTGTTTCTCTATGTTCACTATGGCAATATGGTGGTGGTGGCTGTGCCAATCTACATGAGTGAGTGAGTCTATGAATCATTCATCATGTAGATGCCTTCGAGGATATGGTTCCAGAGGAGAGACTGCATGACTAATTAGCATATGCCTCTCCTCCAGACTGCCTCATTTGCATATAATCTGGCCTGGAAGGCATGTCTTTGTGCCAAAGCACCATGTTAGGGCATTCTCTGAATTCCAGAAGGTTTCTGCAAGGTCTGATATTGCATTTGAAAATGATGTACTGATTACAAATACTTTGTACAGACTTAAACTGAATGATAAGCAGTAGCTGATGAAAAAATTATAGCTTGAAAGATTCAGACTCTAAACTGTGCACTAGCAGATTTGTATTTAATATTCACTCACTATAAATATATAGATAGATACAGACATATATATATTTATATAAATACATGCACATATACATACATATTTGTTATTTACTGTTTGTTCACTGGGTAGGTGGACTAGTCTATTGACCGTTTTCAGCCATGACCCAAACTTAAAGAGCAGAAAATACATCACTGTATTTCAATCAACAATATTATATACAAAATGAGTACATAGCAAAATTCAGAACATAGTATGATTGGACGCAGTTATGGTAACATTAAATGTTCAAGTCAAGAGTGCATTGAGAAAATATGTATATAGAAAATGCAAACTATGATGTGCATAAAATACAATGCAATCATACGTATAATACATAAACTCCTATATACATGTGTAAGAGGCCGAGAAAAGTTTATTAAATGCCTTTTATTATTCATGATATGAGATGGTAAGTTACTTAACCACTGTCATGGTAGCAGTCACAGCTAGTTTCAATACAGAGGCACTGTTTAAGTACATATCTGAAGCTTTTAATAATTTCTAGATTTTTGATGTCTGTAGGCAGGTGGTTCTTTGTAGTATGTCCTAGTCTAGAGAAGGCTCTCTCACCTACATTAGTTTTAAATGAAGGGACACTGTTGTCCTGTGTAGTTCTGAGTATATAAGGGTTGTCTTGTAAAGGTAGTTTCAATTATTACTCATTACAGCAAGTGCACCACCAGGCATTTCTGTAGTTACCTCCTACTGCACCTCTAGGTGTCAAATAGTGCTTGTTCATATTTGCATTAATAATTCCAAAACCATGCTATATACAAGATATTAGAGTATTTTATTTTGAAGCATACATGATGGTAAACACAATTGTATTGATATTTGATCTCTGGCAATGAGTATTTGTTAGAACTGTAAGTTGATAACTTCATTTTTTTAATGGTTCAAGCCACACCCACTGGGAGTTAAAGGTACAAGCCACACCCACTTGGAGTTAAAGGTACACACTCAAAATAGCGGTACTGGATGGTATGAGTTAAAGGAGGACAGTGAGGGTGTTTTAGTACATTGTAAATTAGAGTACTTCAAAGAAAAGTAGCCCTATAAGGCACTGAAAAACATTTGGAATTTTGTAGTAAATTACAATGGGGGTTTGTCTGCTAATAGAATGAATCCGCACATTTTACTCTCAGCAGTCTGTATTCTGTGAGTATTGCAGGATGAAACCATAATGAGAAAAGGAAGGCCGTGGTCAAGTTTGGGTATTAAAATATTTTTAGCAATAGCCTGGGAGCAGCAGGTGAAAGGATGTGATTGATATTCTAGCATAGTTTTACTTCAGCAAGGACTTTATTAGCCACTAAATATGTGTATTGGGCCTAGGCACCTCTGTTCAATGACATTAGGTTTAATGTTCCCATAAAGATCTGTTAAGAGAATAAGAGGAATTGTGGGAAATTTCTTGGCTGAGGCAGAGATGATGACGTTGGTTTCATTAAGGTTAATTGGTAGTTATTAGTAATGGACCAGGTGCATAACCAAGTGAAATTGTCCTGGAATTTGCTTTGCAGGTTAGACTAACTGGTACTGGATTTCAGGAGCAGCGTATCATCTGCCTATATTATTAATTAGTTGTAGGGTGAAATGAGGAGAGGAAGAGGGGAGGGGATCGTTATGGATTTGGAAGGTTCTGTCAGCAAAAAGTGTTATTTCCAAAGTTGAGTTTTTTGAGTTTGTTGTGAAGAAGGGTATGGTTGACCATTTCAAAAGCCTGTGTCACATCAACAAAGAGACTAGCAGTAATAAGTCCTTCATTTGGGTTTCAATAAATGGCATTAATGGCCATTACCAGGGCAGTAAAGGTACTGAAGACATTGCAAAAGACATGCTGTGCATCACATAACAGATCATAGCTTTTACTGTGCTTAAGTAGTTGCTTTTATAAAGTTTTTCAGATATTTTAGTAATAAGGCATAGTGTAGGAAGAGGTTTATAATCCTTCAACCTGAAGTGACTTTCGGTAGAGTGATTATACCCATGTGCTTGAATACTGGTGGGACAGTGCCAGAGGTGAGAGAGAAGCTAAAGATATGTGTAAGGAGTTTACTGATTATTTTTAGCTGCATGCCTTAGGAAGCTGTGATGAAGATTGTTGGATTTAGATCCTGAATTTTGAGTTTGAGGGGTAGGGACTTGGTCAGTTTTACTGAAATTTCAGAGAAGTGAAAGAGGCTGAGGGTATAAATTAGGGGATGAAGGTTCTCAGAAAGTGCCACATGGCATTTGCTGAGTTGCCTCAATAGCTTCTGCTAGGAAGATAAAATCTTGCTGCAGGAAACCTGTTTAGTTAGGTAAAGTAAATAGTGTTATGAACTGAATAAAGCTTCCAGTAGTGGAATTTTCACAGCTTTCATGCACCACATACAAAGTCCCATACCTCTCAACCTCTTATAGCAAGAAATCTGGACAAAGCCATAAGTTATGGGGGGATAAACGCCAAAAAATAGGGACAATTTTTAAATATTGCTCTTACAAACTTAGAAAATAGAATAACAGATTTTGCATTAGCATAAATTTTCTGAAAGGTATGAAGTCGGAAACTCAAATGTCTTTCATTATCTTCTGACTTAAATCTTCAATGATTTGCCAGTGATTTGCTAGAAAACCACAATTTTATGAAAAATGGACCAAAAATAGGCAAAAATCTGTACGTTCTGCGAAAATCTGTACAGTTGAGAGGTATGCACAAGTCCTTATTATGGGTCTGTAAGACAGAAACAAATAATTACTCATATTTGCATTTAAATTTAAACCATTTGTAATCTCTTCACAATGAAGAAATTTTCTCCATGAACTATGAACACTTTGGGAGATTAATATCCATATCTATATCTATATCTATATCTATATCTATATCTATATCTATATCTATATCTATATCTATCTATATACACACACACACACACATATATATATATATATATATATATATATATATATATATATATATGTGCCATTTTTTCTTTATATCCTATTGTTTTGAATTCCTTAGTGGGAGGTATAAGGTGTTATACCTGCAGGATGTCTACAGACAAGATTTTGTAATGACTTATATGCAATGTTAAATGTTAAATGTTAAAAACTAAACTGTTATGTGTCATAATTAATGAAAACCTAAAATTTAATCTTCACTTACAGTATAACATCAGTAAGGCTCAGAAAAAGCTGGGACTTCTCTACATTTCCTGTCCCTCCACAGAAAGCAAGTACTTGCTTTTGCTTATGTACTTCCCTCTCTAGTCTACGATGCTCCATTACTAACTAACCTCCAATCCTCCCTCATAACTAAACTTGAAAGATACAATGCAAAAAATTACAATAAGATAGCCAAATTTGCAAGAAATCACCTCCATTCCACCCACCACTGTGTATCTTTAAAAACAGTAACTTGGCTAGAATTTCCTCACTATCTTACTTATGTCCAACTAATCATCATACACAAATTACTTTCTAAACCACAGGATTGACCTGCCCTAAAATCTTTATTCTCCAACTATAACCCTAATAGGTCTCTAAGATCAGAAAACCAACACCTCCTCCAACTTCAGAAACCTAAACTACCCGCAGGTCAACTACTATATTCCTGGGAAATGGATAAAACCGGGAATAGCCTTCATCTTGTCATTCTCACAATCCAGTGTGCTGCCTCCTTCAAAATCACAATTCACACACTCTTCCACTCCAAATGGATCTGTAACTGCCCTAAGCCTTCTCCGGCCATTACCTAGATCTTAATGCCATCCTACCTTTGCCTTTTTCTCCCGTGCATTCACATTTTTATATATATATATGTACACCTTCTCTCTTTCTCTTGTTACCCATTTCAACAATTAACCTTTTTCTCCTGATATTGATCTCTTCAGCCCCAATCTAGCCTAACTCTTTGTAATTATTTCCACCTTCTCATGTACCTGTTCATATTCTTCTGTTCATTTCCCCCTTTATACTTCATCATCTACAGTATTACTACTACAGCCTTTTAATGTCTTTGCTTCTCTAAATCTTAGTCTTTATTTGTGTGCTTAGCATTTTACATTCACTCATACGTCTATGTCAACATTAGTTTTAGATTGTAATTCAGATTATTAAGTGTGTCTTAAGTGTGTGTGTGTATCAGCTATGTTATCTATAGTTGTACTATATTGTAATTAGTTTAAGTCTGTATCAACTGTGTTGTGATATTCTAATTGTACTACTGTTTATGAATTTGTTTCCTGCCTCTGTTATGTAGATACTCTTAATATGTCCATGTGATGTTCTATACATTCTAGTCTGTGTTTCTTGTGGAGTTTTTTTCCCTGGCCTCCACTGAAAATGGGCTCTGCTTGGCCCAGTGGACTGTTCTGGTAAACAAATGCCAATAAGTAAATAAATAAAAATAAATATTTATTTAAACAAATGATAAGCCATCTAAGAGTCATCTACCCAATTATAGGGAAAAAAGGAAAGACAGAGAGAGAGAGAGAGAGACAGATCTGCAATGAAGAGTGACTTATGGAAGACCACGAGCAAATATTGCTGCATGTGACATGCTTGGTTATATTTTTGTCATTTCCGTCTGCAGTAATGTGGTAAATTCTAATTGTCTGTAGTAAAGTTGACACAAAATAGTTGCTGTGGCCACAGTAAGGCATGCTTCTGAAATCATACAGTGGCAATAATTTACTATTAGTTGATGAATCGGGAAATGTGGTCAAAGAAAGACATGTCTTGACATAGCTGAAGTCCAAGATAGTGTAATAAGATCATGATATTCCCAAACTAGTTTTGAATAAGAGCTGAGAGACGTTTTCTGTTCTGCAGTTTCCAAGTGAAATAATTTAATTTTATAGGCTGTCAGGATTACTCATTCATTTAGCGTAGATCACATCAAAATGTGGCTCATACTTTGTTTACAAATGATATAGAAAATAAGATGTACTTATCACCAGCTTATTATGTTATAGATCATTGTCAAAGTGGAGCCATGTTTTGTTTACAGAGTACATAAAAGATGCCACAATATAGGTTCTTGAGGTATTCCTTGGCATATTGTTGCCTGTGTAATATGTTTTTCAAGGTTATAGTATCTTTCAGCAAGTCACATTTCAGTGGATGACTATTACTGTGAAAGGGCAAACAATTAGGAAATAAATAGCAAATTAAATTTAAAGACCTGGGAAGTAAGACACAGACCCCCACTCTAGCTCATGCAGGGCACCTCACTGTACCCCTTTATATAATATAATCAACTGCAAGGTCACACAACTTCAAGGTAAGATATGCACAACTGTCCATCTTAAGGGTAACATACTGAACCATCACTGAATGTACCCACAGCACTGGTTTTAGAATCAGTCACAGGTCATTTAGTTTGTGATTTAGTAAGGTATGGTTCACAGAATCAAAGGCCTGAATGAAGTCCAACAAAACTCATAGCTTTCCTGATTCCATGTGATTTTGTATATGGCATGTCACAAACAGAAGCTGCATATTTACAATGTGTCCCTGCAGAGTAAAGCATACTGGCAATCCACACAAAAGCCATAGTACTGATCTGAGTAGGAGGTGGACAGCAGGTACACTATTTTCTTCATGACTTTAGCTAAAATACAGACAGTGAAACTGTCACAATAATTGCAAGGTGATGCCTTACAATTTGCTAAGTCTATAATTATTATACACATTCCCCACTACAGTGTTAACATGACACCTTTGTAAGGGATCTGTTAAGCACACATGTGGCCATTCTAACAGACATGGCTATTCCCATGTCAGAAATGCTGGAAATGGACAGAGTTCTGCATATTTTTTTTTCATATAAGTTGCTTTATAAGTTGCCTTTACATTTTTTTTGGTTCTTACAGTTACAGATGTCAGTAGACATATTTCTGTTCATATAGGGTAACAAGGTTGTGACTCCCATAGTCACAGATCACCTCAGCTCTGGAGTTATCTGCTTGTAGCAGTGAACTTTAACTTCAGTCCTCCCTCAAGGATATATGCTTATATGCAGAACTCTCTGCCCATTTCCAACATTTCTGACATGGGATATATGCTTATCAAAAGGGCATACGATGGATTTACTGAATGCACCTTAGGAACTTTTCACTCCTGAATAAGTATGAAATGGATCCAATTTCCTCTCACAGCCACAAAATCTATATGTAGGTATGTATATATATATATATATATATAGATAGATATAGATATATATGCAGTATATATATATATATATATATATATATATATATGTGTGTGTGTGTGTGTGTGTATATGTATATGTATATATATATATATATATATATATATATATAATATATTTATATATATATATATATATATATATATATAATATATTTATATATGTGTGTGTGTGTGTGTATGTGTATATATATATATATATATATATATATATATATATCTATATATATATATATATATATATATATATATATATATATATAATTTTACTTTAATTTCATGTACTTACTTATTAACTTGGTAAAGAAATTGATCATTTCAGCCATGATCCAGGCCAGTCCAACAAAGTAAGAGCAAAACAATACATATGGGCAACTTTGTTCATAGGTTCATAGGTTCATAGGTCGGTACTAGGCTATCGGCCCTAAGGCCTATGCAAGCCTAGCCATAACAATTCCCTGGAAATTTTTTCCCACAATATTTACTTCTCTGGGCCCTTGTCTAGCAGGGTGACTGACATGATCCCCGGGGTGAATTTCCTATCTCTCATCCAATCATCAAGGTTCCTTTTGAAGAGGGCCAATGAGGTGCTCTGCTTGACATGTATGGGCAGTCTATTCCAGAGTATGGGGAGTCTCTGGGTCAGGAACCAATCCCTCCAGCATGTTTTGTTCATTGTGATGATAAGGTTTAGATCCCTGAAGCGTGTGGCTCTGAGGGATTGGGATTTCTTTAAGTGGAGCATGTCCAACAGCTCAGGGTTTGACATGGCCTTGTATGTTAAGCAGAGATTGCCTCTGAGTAGAGGATATGCCACAGAGTATAGCTGGAGTTTTTTTAGATGGTCAGCATATGGCATCTGCTTTAGGCCTGTGATTCTTTTAGTGAAGTATTTCTGTGGCCTTTCCAGCTGTTGCAGATGTCTTGTGAGGTACATACCAAATGGGGCATTATGCTCTATAATGGGTCTAATGAGGGATGAGTACAGTGGGACAATGACCTCCTTTTTTCTGGATGAAAAGCCCTTAGTGATGAGGTGTGCCACGTAGAAGGATTTCCTGACTGTTGTGGCGATGTGGTTATCGAAAGTGAGACCACTGTCCACTTGTGTCCCTAAGTCTCTCATCACACTTTCGATGATTAGTGTCCTGCCACCTATGTGGTAGTTCATGGGTACATGTTTTTTTCCAAAGGGGATGACTATACATTTCTTGGCATTAAGCTTGAGCCCATGGCTCTGGCACCAGGCATCTGTTTCTGTAAGGCCCTTTTGCAGAATATCCACATCATTTGGGGATTCAATAATGGCTTCCAGTTTGCAGTCATCTGCAAACTTTGTTAGCCAGAGTCCCTTAGTGTTGGCCTGTACTTCAGCAAAGTAGATGCTAAATAAGAGTGGTCCCAGGACTGAACCCTGAGGTACTCCACTTGTCACTTGTCTGAAGCTGGATTTGGAGTCGGCTACTTTTACAGTCTGGGTTCTGTCAGTAAGCCAGTTGGCAACCCATCGAGTGACGTAGGGATTTATGCCCAGCTTAGTAAGTTTATCTATGATTCCAGAGTGGGGGATGGTGTCGAAGGCCTTTGCGAGGTCCAGATAGGCTGTGTGGACCTCCTTACCCTCATCTACAGCTCTGGAGACCGATTCAAAGAAGTCAATCAGATTCAGGAGACAAGATTGGCCCTTCACAAACCCAAACTGGGTGGGGTCCAGTGTCTGGAGGTTGCCAATGTCTTTATTTATAAGTTCCATGATAATGCGTTCCATGCCCTTGCAGATCAGGCTTGACAGACTGATGGGACGGTAGTTCCCGGGATCCAAGGTGGATCCTCCCTTGTGGAGCGGGATAACTGTAGCTGTGTGCTACTCAGTGGGCACAAAGCCTGAGGTGAAGCTATGATTAAACATGACACTTAGGTGGGGTGCCAGTTCATTTTGTAGTTCATGTAGTACACAGCCTGGGATGTCATCTGGTCCCATGGATGCTGTATTCTTAGCTCTGGAGAGTGCTGTTTCTACCTGTGTGGCTGTGATTATTGGAATTTGGCAATCTTTTGGTATTGAGATGCGCCCTTTAGGGGGTGACAGGGGAGTGAAGTTGGCACTAAATCGATCTGCCAGGATATTGGCAATATCCTTGGGATCAGTATATTTAATGCCATTCTGTTGTAGCTCAGAGCAGATCTTAGCATTGCCATTTAGATTCTTGACATAACTATAGAATGCCTTGTCGTTGCCTTTGGAATCTTTGGCAATTTTATTTTTGTAACTAGCTTTTGAGGATTTTATGAGGGATCTCAGCTTCTTACTGAGGCTGGTGAGGGAGTTTTTTGCATCCTGGGATTTTCCTCTTTTCTGCAACAGTTTCTTTCTACTGTTGTATAGTTTGCTTATAGCAGGGGACCACCAGATTGGCTTCCTTTTTTTGGAGAAGAGCATCCTGGTTCTATTTGGGATGGCACGATTCATGCACGAGTGGATGTGCTCGTACAGTGCCTTAGTGTAGGATTCTGCAGTCAAACTTTCAGATCCCGTCTGCGTGGGTATTGTGAAGTTTGTCACTTCTGACTTCAGTAGCATGAAGTTGGCTTTGGAGAAGTTTTTTAAGGAGGTTTCCTTACTGGGATGTGGATGTCAAGGGTGATTTGCTTATGGTCAGACCTGACCAATGAGGGGGTGACCACTGGTGTGGAGCATCTATCTCCCATGTTGGTAATGACCAGGTCTAGGATATTGGAGCCCCTGGTGGGACAATGGATTAGTTGATCCAGGGCATTGGAATTTATGAATTCCAAGAACCGTTGGGAAAAGGAGTTGGTACCCAAGTAGTTTTCCCAATTAATGGCAGGGTATTTGAAATCACCTAGTATTAGGGTGTTTGGTTGTATCTTAATATTTTCCAGTATGTTTAGGAAGGTGTAGTGAGAATCTTGGGGTATGGTGGGGGATCTGTAGCAAGCTACAATTTGGATTGCAGTCTTACCTAGTGTTAGTTGCACCTGGAGAATTTCAGATGCATTGTGTTGGGCAACTAGCCTGGAGGTGTGAATATCCTCGGTGAATATGGACACTCCTCCACCTTTAGTGTTTCGGCCTTGGTTTTGTGGCCGAAAAGTGTGGTAAGAATTGTAGCCTGGTATTGCAGGGGTGCTCTCTCGAGCCTTGAACCAGGTCTCAGTCACTGCACAGATATCGATGTTCTCCATTTTTAGGAGTGCCTCAAGAGAGTGCATTTTGAGGTTTAGACTTCTAGCATTGAGTAGCATTACCTTCAGATTTTGCATGCTTATATCTGTTACGGTGGTGGTTTTATCCTTTGAAACTTGCCTAAAAAAGGCACGATAGGGGTGGCAAGAGCTTTAGCCAGTAACCTGTATCCCAGGGGTGACAGGTGCAGACCATCTCTGGCAAAGCATCGTGGTTTGTCGATCATGTCTTCCCAGGCAAATACTGGATCCCCTTTGAATGACACAAGAAGCTTAGCCAATTGTTGAAGTCAATCATTTTGTCCTTATACTGTGGTATCATTCTGGGCGAAGGCAGGATACTACTCAGGGCTAGGGTCATACCTGCCTGGGTCACATGATCCAAGAGCTCTTCCATGTCTCTTTTCATGTAGTCCAGGGAGGTACGTCTGAAGTCATTTACTCCAGCATGGCCAATGATAGAGTCGTATTTGTACTTGTTGTGGAGTGACTTGAGTGCATTCGTTATGTGGCGGATCCTGGCATCCGACAGGCAGCTGACTGTAATTTTTTCCTTATTCAGCCTGGTGAGTGGGACATCAGTGTGCCTGACTATAGAGTCACCTATGACTAAAGTGTTGGGTACATTGTCTTGCCTTAGGGGCTGTTGTTGGGTGGCACACTGGTGTTGTGAGCTATGTGTCACTTTGGTTGTGACTGGTGTTTGTTTGCGTTTTGGCTTCGGAGGTCCTTGTTGCTTGGGCAGGTTAATGTTAAGGGCCTCCGCATATGTGGGTTTAGTGTTGCTATGTGTGGGAGTTGATGGTGTGGGTTTTGAAGGGCTATGAGTTGCTAGAGGTGTAACGCAGGTGTTAGCCTTCTCCTCTTGACTGTCTAGCACAGTCTTGACCGGAGAGAGCTTTGCTTCCAATTTGGCTATGTAAGTGCATCTCTCGCAGGTTGTAGTGTTGGGTGGTAGGAGGAGAGGATTGTCTGTGTACATGAGGCAGTTGCTGCATTGCCCCAGTATGCCCAGATTCACCAGGTGGACAGGAGAAACCACCGGAAGCTGACCCTTGGACATGCCTGTATAGGTGCTTTTTTGTAAGGTTTAAGAGCTGTTTTCCCTTACCTTTCCTTTACAAAGTACTTTGCAATTGTAGGCTGTTTAGTGCCTATGTAGACCAAAAAAATCCTCTGGGGGTAATGTACCTGCTATATTCAAACCAAAGTATCCAATAAAAGAAAATGCAGGTACTCCACAACAATCGAAGCCAACCAGTCACTGATATAGTAAAAACTGCTTTTATTGTAAGAAAGTAAGCGCTTTCACATCTGCTAAGGATGCGTCTTCAGACTTTGACTGGTTGGCTTCGATTGTTGTGGAGTACCTGCATTTTCTTTTATTGGATGTTTAGTGCCTATGATTAATTTCTCCTTATTGACAAGGAGAGCTGAGTGCTTGTATCAGTTTCAGGCTTCCGAGTGCTTTACAGCAGGTTCTAGAGCAAGTGCTAGTCACAGGGGTTCAGATTTTAGTGCTACTACTGAGAAACCAGTTAGTTTTAAGGGAAAATTTGAAGAGCAGACTTTCTGGCACCTGGAATAGTTTAACTGTAGCCTCATAGTGCTGCAAGATGTGAAAAATGTGCAAACACACGCGTTTTTAAGCCAGAAAGTTGAAAGGGATAGAAATCAGCCCAAAAAGGCTAATAAAATTACAATTTCAGAACTGGAAACCACTCCTCTAGCGTTAGATAGGCAGTACAATGCTCACCAGTCCCACTGGTAGGCAGTAGGACTTCCCTCTGCCACAGCAAGGTCTGGATAGCTCTGAGCACAGAAAATAAAGTCCTGAGACAAGCAAGGCCCGGGATATGGACTGGCTAGAAAAGGTGGGAAACGAGCAAACAAGATAGTATATATATATATATATTTTTTTGTTGTTGAAACAAGCTAAACAATGCAATAATACAGTAAATAAACACAGAAAAGTCTAACACACTTGAGTGTGTATTCTTAAACAGTAAATGCAATTAAAACTCTACAAAATTAGCAATTTAAAACTTTTTAAATGAAGCAAGGCAGGTGCACAACTGAAAAACGATTTAAGTGGCAGTAATACAGCAGAATAAGTAGATAGTCTACATATACAGAGAAGTCTATATACAGAAAAGCAGCTAAAACACACAAACACTTCAGATGCAGTGCAACCTAGAGCACTTGAGTTGTAGCAATATTAAGGCAATTACAGTTATAATAAATGTTCTAAAATATACTCTATATTTCCAAAATGTTTGAGAAGCACAGTCAGAACATAAGGAAATTCAGGCAAAAAATTTTTTTTTTTTTTTTTTTTGAAAGGGAAAAAGGAGAAACAGAAGGCCTTATCAAATGTTCTCTCTGTATTAGGTAGAATGAGCTAATGACACTAGACTGGGAGGAGTGTCCCAGATCAGATTTACAGTAGGGGCGGGCAACTGCAAAGCCACCAAGCATAACACAAGACACCCACAGGAAGAGTGGGTGGGGACACTAAAGCTATTAGCCTACAAAGCACTAGAGAAAGCCACAAAATGAAAGTTTTTAAACAGATAAAGATTTGTAAAGATACAGAATGCTTTAACTGCAAACAAATCAGTTACCTGTGCAGATTACAATAAAAGTGCTATATATAAATTGCTAGAAACAATAAACTGTATAAATAATCGGGAAAAAAAAACCAGGATACTTATATATCTCAGCTAAGAGTTGGAGTCAACACCTCTCATCCACTCTGCTCAGTGTGTATAGACAGAAACTCTCTCAAAGTTAGGGCTTAAATACCAGAAGAACAGCTTTTTTTTTTTTCATCCTGAGTGTTTTTGGAAGATATGAAGAAACTGTAAAATCTGCAGAAAACTGCTCAGATTTTGGGAGTCAATACAAAGTTCATACAGACATTAACCGGAGATCAGAATCAAACTAAGAATCCTAAAGCTATGAAGACTTCAGTCAGCTTTGTGCTGTGCACCTCTTTGGTGATAGTTATTTTAGATATCCAAGCTCAAAGACCTTTGGTGGAAACTGCATTTATATTTGTAAACTGTAGTAATGGACCGATCCACCAATGACTCATTTCAGCCACTTTTATTGAATACAACATAATAAAACTGATGACAACACAATAATAAAAATTGTACAAATGTAGTATTTAGGACTGAAAAGAGATTGATAAGAAAAACTACCCGATTTCAAAACAGGCTGATATTAGAAAGCATCAGTTTACAATAAAGAAAAGCAGCATTACTTTATGTAAGTTGTACATGAAATACAATACAATAAACAAAATCAGTACATGAATGATTGCAAAAAAGTGCAATTACAAATTACAAATCAAAGTGAATAATATCATAAGAATAATTAAATCAGTCTAAAAGGGCTACACTAAAATAAATTTATTGTGCAATTAATTGAGGACTAGGAAGTAGGGATGTTTATATATATATATATATATATAAATAAATGCACACACACATGCACGCACACATGCACAGACACACACACAACACATACACACACACACACACACACACACACACACACACACACACACACACACACACACACACACACACACACGCACACACACACACGCACACACATGCACACACATACACCAAAATATATTATATTAGGTCACAGATGAAACCGTTTGTGACACAACACATCAACCAGTTTCAAAAAAAAATCTAAACACAATGATTGCAAATATAACCAGTGTGTTTATACTTGTGATCAAACTCTAATCCAAGGCCTTAAATTAAATAGTACTCCTAATATACCTACCTATCTCATAATTCTTCTAAACAAAAACATCAAAGACTACTTTTTCCATGAAGAGCTTCCCTCACACCTCCCTACTTTATATATACTAACTCCATGGTTGCACAGCTGAAAAAATCAAAATAAAAAGAGAGAGAGAGAGAGAAGCACTCTGGAATTATAATAGAGATAACAAGCCATTAGTAGATTATAATGTAATTTGATCAAATTCACCAGTGACCATTATCACATCAACATCTGTCTGTGATGAACTGAATGCGCAGCCAAACCTATGGTTGCGGTGTCCCTGCAGCATTGAGAATGCTCTGTTTATTCAGAGCTGTAAGAAGTGTGTGTTTGTCGAACATTTGTTTTACTATAATATGCAGCTATCAAGGATGAAGTTGGCAATGCTAGCATATTACATTTGTATGCACACTGAAGTATGAAGGTCGTTGGTGTTTCATTTATGTGGCTAGTTTAAGAAATGGGAATGGGTGACTTGTGGTCACTGTCGGTGTAGTCTGTTATAGAATGGCAGCAGTAGTTTAATGAGTTAGGGCCTCGTCTTTTATGCTCATGGTAGTACAGTTAGGGAGTTAGTATATATTTATCTTAGGGACTGTAGGGGGCAGAGCTTTCCATTGCAGAGTATGGGGAAAGCTTGCATGTAAAAGCATAATTTAGATGTATAGCTTGTTTACAAACACTAGATAGGTGTAATAGTATAGGTGTAGGTTAGGTTTTGTGGTGGTTTGGTAAGAAGTGTTACACTGTTCTGCATTCTTGATGAATACAAAGTTCAAGTGTTGCTCAGTATTTTGCAGGTCGGTGAAAGGAATATGATTAATAACTTTAAATAGCCCTGTATATCTATCTATTCTATCTATCTATATATGTAACGTTAAATAGCCCTGTATATCTATCTATTCTATCTATATATGTAACGTTAAATAGCTCTGTATATCTATCTATACATATATGTAAACAGAAGCCTAATGGGGGTGATATGAATAAAGTACACTAGTCTACATAGTTGAGTGAAGGAGGAAATTATTGTAATGGGAATATGAAAGGCATCAGCAAGAAGCTTTCTTTTGAGATGGGAGACACACTTGCTTCTGAATTCCTTGAAGTAATCAAAACTCCTAATAGACTTAGGAAGAGCACACAGTATTGATCCTAAAACTGAATATGCATGGCTAGTACATATGAGAGAACTGGATATTCGGTGTGATACTACAGCTCTGCCGGAATGCGACCTTACACATTGGGGGATTATACTGAAAGCTAAATTTGAACTGAAACGGAATTTAAAGATTAAAGAGGAGTAGGAGATCAGAGTAATCTTTGATTAGAAGCCAGCTGGCTCACTGGAAGGTATCACACTGATATACATATTTGTGTGGTCAGAGAATGCACCCACAGATCTTATTAGAAAGGCTCTGAGAACCCTATTGATTTTTGGAAACAACACAGACAACAAAGGGGTGCCCAATTTCAAGATAAGACTGTAGAATACCTATATCAATGCAGCAGCCAGAAATGGTTCAACTCACCTGAGTTTTAAGTAGGTCAAGCTGAATGACCATAGATAAGAAAGAATGAACATGGAACCCTAGGTGTTAGAAAGACTAAACCAGCTGAATATGCCAGTCATTTTCGAGAGAGAAAACAGTTTTGTTATTGGAAAAGATCCTGAGTCTTGTAGGAGCAGCAAGAAATAAACTCTTCAGTTTATTCCCATTCAGGATTTTTTGTTTGTTTGCTATTTAGCCAGTGAAGATATTCATTAAGGTCAGAACTGAATTCTGTCTTGAAGGTATGCTAGCAAGCAGAGAATTAAAACAGGACACTATTATCAGCATAGAAAATGAAAGGAGAGATATTATGAAGAAGACAAAAGATAATGATGACAGTAAACAGGAAAGGGCCAAGCGAACACACAAGGTTAAGATGGCTGGTAAAGACAAGGTAGAATGCAATTTTACCTTAAAATATCTATTGATATTGGTATTTCTATATATCCAAACAATAAATACATAAACAACTTTGGCAAGGTATAAAGTGTAACAGCTCCTAAAGGACTAAACAAAGAAAATTAAATAGTGTCATGGAATCTAGCATTCAAACCTCAGGGGCACTAAGGGCCCAAGGGGCTTCTGGAAGGACAAGACCCAACACACCTCACACAAAATCACTGTCAAGGATTCCCAAGTATTTAAAACTAAATTAAGTAAATTAAATACTACCAAGAGCTCTCAGTGTCTTTGCCTCAAACATGGATTGTATTGTATTTCAACATCATGTGTGCCTCTGAAATATTAAAGGCCATTACTGTGTCTCTTCCGTGAAGCAAAAAAAGGACTTCCAAGTATTACAAGGACTTCCAAGTATTACATATGTAAAACTGGAGTAATAAGCATGAGAGATTAGTGAACTAAGAGGAATAAACATTTCTACATCTTTAAGATACTTCTATATTCCAATTTGTAAAATTTGCCTAGTTTTCTCAAAATATCCTTTTGGTAGTATGTGGCTGCATACAAGACCAAAAACCACCATTAAAGACCTGCAGTCACAGTAATCTGCCATCTTCAAAAGCTGAAAAATAATGAAGTCTGTTTACTGTATTTACAAAGAAACAAACATTACAAGATTCACATGAAAATATTCCCTAGAATAGACTTCTTAGATGACTAAGTTGAACTTTACCAGATAGCATTTCACCAAGATTCAATGTTTTTTATAAGAAAAGCATAGTCTACAAGGCAAGACAGCTGTCATTAAAAATTTCCAGTTGTTTGTACAGTAATTCTCTTGTTAAACAAGTCAAAAACTTGGTGTATTCAGTGACACATTAAATCACCTAATCATCTCTGAGTATTACTGACTTTGTCCAGTATTCTTTGTCTGTTAACCTAAAAAGCATATCATTACAGTGATAAAAAAATCCTTAACACTGTAGTATTCTTATGAGCCCTAATCTACTCTCTGTGGGACAAAGGTTTAACTAAATAGATGTATGTATGTTCTGTAACCATGTAAAGGAAAGTATTAGCTGAGGTTTCTTATATCACCTATAACTACATAAACTAGCATTAAGAGCATAGCATTAATGTTGACTAACCCATCAACCACAATTACTGCTACTCAGTTAAGCAATCTTTACGTGCAGATGACACTATCTATACTTTCTTCTACTCCTTTATGATCACAATGTGTTTCAACACCATGACCCTCCCACACACATGCATGTGCAATAGTTGTCATTTTGCACTGATCCCAACTTAATATGGTTGAAAACAGCTTGCCCAATACACTAATCATAGGTGACTTGTTAGTGAGGCACACTGATGTCCCACTCACTAGGTTGAATAAGGAGAAGGTAACAGTCAGCTGTCTGTCGGGTGCCAGGATCCGACACATAACACATGCATTCATGTCACTCCACAACAAGTACAAGTATGACTCTGTCACAGTCCATGCGGTTGTGAATGACCTGAGAAGCACCTATGACCCTAGTCCTGAGCAGCATCCTACCGTCATCCAGAATGATACCACAGTACGAGCAGAAAATGATTGACTTCAACAATTGACTAAGTTTCTGGTGTCATTCTAAGGGGATCCAGTATCTGTCTGCTTGGGATGACATGATTGACAGACCTCAATGCTTTGCCAGAGATGGCCTGCATCTGTCACCCCTAGGTTTCCGGATACTGGCTAAGGCTCTTGTCACCCCTATAGTGCCTTTTTAGGTGGTGTTCCAAAGAACAAATTAACACTGAGCTACAAATAAATGCAATCTGAGGGTCATGTTACTCAATGCTAGAAGTCTAAATCTCAAGATGCACTCGCTGGAATCACTCCTCAAAATGGAGAACATTGACATTTGTGCTGTAACGGAGACCTGGTTTAAAGCAGCAGAAAGCACCCCTGCGCTACCAGGCTATAACTCATTCCACACCTTTCGGCCCCAGAAAATGGACCGAAACGCCAAAGGCAGTGGCATCTCCATATTCATGAAGGATATGCACACCTCCAGACTAGTTGCCCAACTTAACACATCGGAGATACTGCAGGTACAACTAACAGTGGGTAAGACGGCGATTCAGGTCGTAGCCTACTATAGGTCCCCAACCATGTCCAAAGACTCTCATTCCATGTTCCTAAGCACCCTGGAAACTATTAGGGTCCAACCCAACACTCTCATACTGGGTGACTTCAACTACCCCTCCATCAACTGGGAAAACTACTCATGCACTAATACACTTGCCCAACACTTCCTGGAATTCATTAATTCCAATGAGCTGGACCAGCTCATTCTTACACCTACTAGGCGAAGAAACATCCTTGGCCTGGTTATTACTAACATGGGGAACCATTGCTCAACACCAATAGTCAATTTCTCCCTGGTTATATATGACCACAAACTAATTACAATGGAAATCCACATCTCACCCACACCACCAGCAAAGGTAACCACCATGAAAAACTTCTCCAAAGCTGACTTTGGGCTCCTAAAAACAGAGGTGGCTAACTTCACGGCACCCACACAAATGGAAAATAGGTGGATGAGTGCCAAATCATACACCAATGCACTGTACGAAGATGTACATAAATGCATGGAACTAGCCATACCCAACAGAACCAAGATGCTGTCCTCCAAAAAAAGGAAGCCAATCTGGTGGTCCCCTGCCATTAACAAACTCTTCAACAGAAGGAAGAAACTGTTGCAGAAAAAAGTGAAGTCCCAAGACTGGAAAAACTCTCTTATTAGCCTCAACAAAAAGTTGAGATCCCTCATCAAAACCACTAAAGCTAGCTATGAAGGCAGAATTGCGGCAGACACTAAAAATAACCACAAAGCCTTCTATAGTTATATCAAGAATCTCCATGGCAATACCCAGATTTGCTCTGAGTTACTGCACAATGGTACCTCCTATACTGAGCCAACAGATATTGCCAACGTACAGGCCGACAGATTCAGTGTCAACTTTACCCCTCTCCCCCCCCAAAGGCCCAATCACAATACTGGAAGAATGCCAGGCACCCAGCGTTACTGCAGTACAGGTTAAAGCTGCATTGTTTAAGGCCAAGAATACAGCTTCCATGGAACCCGACAATATCCCTGGCTGTGTTCTACATGAACTACAAAGTGAATTGGCACCACACCTGTCTGACCTGTTCAATCAGAGCCTCACCTCAGGCTTTGTCCTTACAGAATGGCGCACTGCTACAGCCATCCCTCTCCATAAAGGGGAAGTGACTACAGACCCAGGGAATTGTCACCCCATTAGCCTGATGAGTCTGATATGTAAGGCTATATAGTGCATCATCATAGACCTAATTAACAAGGATATAGGGAATCTCCAAACTCTGGATCCTACGCAATTTGGTTTTGTGAAGGGCAGATCATGCCTGCTTAACTTGGTTGACTTCTTTGAGTCAGTCACCAGAGCTGTGGATGAGGACAGCACAGTTCATGCAGCCTACCTCGATCTGGCCAAGGCCTTTGATACCATTCCCCACTCAGGAATTACCGATAAACTCACAAAACTAGGCATCAACCTCTATATCACTAGGTGGGTTGCAAATTGTCTCTCAGATAGAACCCACAGTGTGAAAATAGCAGACTCCAAGTCAGACTGCTGACCAGTCACGAGTGGAGTTCCACAGGGATCGGTCCTGGGTCCTCTCCTATTTGACATCTACTTCTCAGAGGTCCAGGCCAACACGGCGGCACTCTGGCTAACCAAGTTTGCCGAAGATTGCAAGCTGGGAGCCATTATTAACTCCCCAAGTGATGTAGACATCCTATAGAAAGGTCTCACTGAGACCAACGACTGGTGTTGAAACCATGGCCTTAAGCTTAATGTCAAAAAATGCGTTGTCATTCTCTTTGGGAAAAACTCAGTTCCCACTAATTACCACATTGATGGAGTCCACTGAACACTGAAGACATTATAAAAGATCAGGGGACACAGGTTGACAGAATCCTCTCCTTCGACCACCACATTGCCACTGTGGTCAGAAAGTCCTTCTATGTGGCACATCTCATTACCAAGGGTTTTGCATCCAGGAAGAAAGAGGTCATCATCTCTCTCTACTCTTCCCTCATTAGACCAATCATCAAGTATAATGCCCCATTTAGCATGCACCTCACTAAACACCTGCAACAGCTGGAAAGGCCACAAAAGTAACTCACAAAGAGGATCCTAGGCCTTAAACATATGCCCTACATAGACAGACTCAAAAAATGCCAGCTTTTCTCTGTCTCATGTTGTCTATTAAGAGGCGTTCTCTGCTTGACTTACAAAGCCATGTCTGACCCAGCCCTGTTAGAAATGTTACACCTAAAGAAATCCCAATCCCTCCTCACCACATGCTCCAGGGACCTCAACCTTATTACCACAATCAACAGAACATGCTGGAGGGACAGGTTCATAACCCAGCGACTGTCCATGCTCTGGAATAGACTTCCCATACATGTCAAGCAGAGCACCTCACTGGCCCTTTTCAAGAGAAATCTTGATGAGTGGATGGGAAATAGAAAGTTCACCCCAGGGATCACTCCAGTAGCTCTACTTGATGGAGGCACTGGGAACTAATGGTGGCATGATGCCAGGGCACTTCTATGGGCTAGGCTTGTAAAGGCTCCAGGGCTGTTGACCTAGTACACACCTATGAACCTATCAACCTATGACTAAATTGAAATCCACATCTTTGTCCCTTAACACACTCACTAATGACTGCCTCAAAATGGTAGCAGATAGGATTACATATCCTTTATAGATTTTGATTAATTGCTCTACTAGGGAAGGATATGATGGTGCAGGAGTTTGAAAGAGTGCATTATGCTGTCCTGGGGAGATGGTGAAGGATGAACAAGAAGGCTGGGAACAAGTAAAGAGAGTCCATAAACTATGAGAATGGGTCAGAAATGGAGGAAGAGGAAAATAGCAAAGAGAGAAGGTGGCTAATTTGGCCACATAAGAATGTGAGGCTAGCAGTTAGTAAAAAAGATAGGGACTGTAAAAGAAAGAAAGAAAGAAAGAAAAAGAAAAGGGAGAGAATGCACAGTGCAGGGAGGATAGCAAAAATCAACAAATAAGGTAAGGGCAGCAAAAGCCGAAAGACAGCATATTGGGTGACAATTGAAAGCAAGGGTTTATGTTTTAATATATATATATATATATATATATATATATATATATATATATATATATATATATATAAAGGATGAAAGGAAGGGACATAACTGTCCATGATGAGCAATGGGACGGAGATCACAGAAGGGTGGGAAAAGCAGAGATACTGAATAAATCCTTTACTTCAGCTTTTAGAAAGGATGACAATGGGAGGGTGGCATACTCTCAATGAGGCAGAAAATAGTGGAGAAGCACCCAAATAAGGAGGGTGGAAATTTATAAAGTTCTGCCTGACTTCAGGGATGATAAAGCAGAGAGAACAGATGGTTTGCTTCCCAGAGTCCATAGAAATCTAGCCATTGGGTTGGCAATTTCTTGACAGAAACTTTCAAGATCACAGGATAGTGTGGAAGACCTTAAAGATTTGTAAACAACAAGTACTGAACTCTTTTACAAGGTGTGGCAGAAACAATATGTGGAAGTACAAGCCTCTTGCTGAAAAAGTGGTGGAGAAGGTCATGGAAAGAATCCAAAGGGGGAGGCTGGTAGCATTTCCTGAGGACAACACTTTCCAAGACTGTAACTGGCATGGGTTTATAATTAGAAGGTGTTATCAGTCAAATGTGATCTACTTTTATCACTGGGCTACCAGTAAACTTTAGCAAGGTTTTTGATACAGGTCCATACAAAAAGCTGACTGGAAAACTGGAGTGGTTGGGGTAGGAAATGGATAGCTGGATGCTTGAGTGGTAGGATATAGGAGGCAGTCCTGAGAATTATAATGTCAGAAATTAGGGAAGTGAATATTGGAGTAACATAGGGGTCTCTTCTGGGTCCAGCATTTTTAAATGTGTTTCATAGGTTCACAGACATATAAGTAAATACTAGGATATCAGTCTGAAGACTACTACATGCCTAGCTAATAGCCATAGGTCAGAATCAAACCCTGTACATTGTATCTGTGAGATAAGGACCCTAGTCATTTTGCCAAACCCTTCTCCTAAACCTATCTAAAGGCAAATAACAAAACCAAGTGAGGAAATAAAGATAGTTGTGGTGGTAGAAGATGGGAGAGGAGAGTCTTGGAAAGGATTTGGAAAGGATGACCAAGTGGTTAGAAAGGTGGCAGTTGAAGGTTCAACTTAATAAATGCAGAACACTGCACTTAACCACAGAAACTCTCATGAAGTATTACCTAGGAAATTTGGATCTCATGGCAAGAGAGCAGGAAAAGGATCTGGAGGTGTTGATTACACTTGGATTGGACTATCAGGAAGAGCAGAGTGATCATCAGGGAGATAGATTCCAGAAGGAAAGACCTAAGTCTTCTGCTCTCCATTGGTCAGTGCACACCTTGAGTACTGCATGTAGTTCTGGAGCCCATGTAGGGAAAAGGACATTAGACTCCCGGAAGGAATCCAAAGAAAAGCTGCAAGAAAGGTCTGCAGAATGGAGGAAAGGAAAAATATGACTCAACTGAAGCCAAAAGAGATAAGGGGAGATGATATTGGTGTCTGAGATCATGTCAGGCATAGAAGAAGGGATTATTATGGAGAGGAAAGACAGAGAGGTAAGGATAGGGCACAAGCAGTAGATTGCAGAAATTAACCAATCCCTGGATCTGTAAAAGTACTTTTTTCAGTGAAAGGTTTGTGGGCTTGTGATGCCCCAGCAATGATCCAGTAATCAAGGAGCCTCAATCCTCACCACTGGCAACAGTGGGAGACATATTCACTGGGAGGATGACAAGTACACATACAGTAAAGTGCAATTTTCCCTAAGAGCACACAGAGACCACAGTCAGTCTAGGTCTGGTTTCTCCCTCTTTCTCCAGATCCCCAGTGAGACTCCCCACTGGCACACACACACACACACACACACACACACACACGCACACACACACACACACACACAAGAAGTTTACTAGCTATGCCCTCTTCTGCCAGGACTATAAGGTAGTTTCCACCGCCACTAGCCACTACTTATCAGCTACTTTAAGGCCCTTAGCAAAAGGTGGCCAATCCTACTGTGTAATGTTACTATTAATCCAAATGGTAGTTTTACCAAGGATAAGGCTATTAGGAGTGGCCTGCACAGTGTCAACAAATAGATAAGCAAGTACGCTAAGAGCTTTAATATCTCTCACAAATATCAGTCACAATGATAGCTTTAAATATATTTAATAATAAATAATAAAAGAACAAGACAATACTAAATATGGATTCACAGTGACTTCAG
Source organism: Protopterus annectens (assembly GCF_019279795.1). Classification (NCBI taxonomy): domain Eukaryota; kingdom Metazoa; phylum Chordata; order Ceratodontiformes; family Protopteridae; genus Protopterus; species Protopterus annectens. Next base: position 1,168,145,053 of record NC_056739.1, read on the forward strand.
TGTTCAAAATCACAGGAAATATTTAAAACAATATTGCAGGACAGTCTCAAATACATACAGAAAACATCTGAACGAATCTTTACTATATTCCTTATTGAAACTAAAAGGAATTACTGTACCCCGGTTAACTTACTTACAGAGCCAAGTAAGACAGATGTGATGAGTGGGTTTTCCCACCTGATGCTGCCAGTTCAAACAAAAATACAGAATGCACAGTCTCTCTCTCAGAGGGTTCTTAAATTAATATCTCAAATATTGTTGCTGGGATACTTGCAGAATTACATCACTTCTTGGCATCAGACTTCAGTTCCCAGGCTCAAAAACAACCATTGAAGTAGCACTTAGCATCTACCTGTGAAAATACATAAACAAAGGCTTTTCCTCAGATGTTTGCAGATTCTGAAACTCCTAAAACAATAAAACACTTCTACATCTCAAGCCTAGCAATTATCTTTCTTTCAAGGCAACACAGAGTGTCCCCTAGTATAGACAACCTTTCTCCTGTTGACTAAAACTGAAAGATAACATGCTTTTGTTTATGGCCCAGCTATAAAGTAACTTAACCTCAACCATTCTTCTGAAGTTTTGCAAGTTAATTTCCTGTGTTTCAGTCTCCCCTGTTAAAATATATATATCTAAATGGTCACAATACTGCATAAAAAATATCTCTTCAGCACATGTCTATATAATATGATATACAGTTCTAATACATTTGCAACACACCCATATGAATCATGTTGGAATTCACAAATGACACACAACCACTTACAAAATTCCAGACAGCTGTGCTGGCAGTATCTCCTTTTCTTACATTTCTATATAAGTCATATTAATATTTACAAATGACATATAATTATTTACAAAATTACTGATAGCTAGGCTGACAATATTTCCTTTTGTGACATCCCCCCCCCCAAAAAAAAAAACTCAATCTAGTTTTTCATCTGACCCCTTGAGAAACATTGCTTGAGAAGGTTGCCTATCTGGGAATACCTTATCCCATTCTCTGTCTTGAGATTCCAGCTGCCTTGGCATTGCATTGATTACCCCAATACAGTACTGCACTGTCCTATCAAATGTCTGCAGTCCTAGGCGCCACCATAGTAATTTGGGATTTGGCTGGCTGGCTCCCTGTAACCATAGATCCCCCTCAGACTCCTCCTGCCTCTTACTGCAAATGCTTAGCACCAGTGCCTCCCTATTATGGTAAGGTTTCATCATGTTAACATGGTACGGCTTGTACCCCTGCCTCCTGCTTAGCAGTTTTAGCATGTAGCTAATATCACTGACCTTCCTTACCATTTTGAAGGGTTCCTCCCAAGCTACCTGCAGCTTGTTGTGTCTGACAAGAATGAGAACCATCACCTGCTGCCCAACAGCATACTCTCTGGCTTGAGCATTCCTGTCATACCAGACCTTTTTCTGCTGTTGGGCTTCTGTCAAGTTCTCCTCAGCCAAGCCCATGAGTTTCCCGAGCATTGTCCTAAGGTTTAGGACATATGCCAAACAGACTCCTTGTGTTATTCAGATTCACCCTCTCGCTCATCTCGAATCAAATCTTGAGGTCCCCTCACCCTATGCCCATACAGCAACTCAAAGGGTAAAAAACCTGTGGATTCCTTGGGCACCTGTGTGTAAGCAAACAACAGATGGTGCAAATATTTGTCCCACTCCCTCTTAAACTTGTCTGCAAATGCCCATAGCATGGTCTTTAGTGTAGAGTTTAACCTGTCAACCAGACCATTAGTCTGGGGATGGTAGCGGTGGTCTTTAGGTGCTTAACCCCACATTGCCTCCACAGACAAGCCAGCAGGTCTGACATGAAATTGGCATCTCTGTCAGTCAGTAGTTCTTGTGGAAAACCTACCCTACAGAAAACCTCTAACAAAGCATTTCCCACATTTTCTTTTTCAGTGGAGGACAATGCCACTGCCTCAGGGTATCTGGCAGCATAATCTACTACCACTAGGATATTATTCTTTCCTGTGGACCTTGGGACACTCTGAGGCCCCACAATATCCATAGCTACCCTGCTAGACCTGCTGACAAAGGTGGTGGGATAGTTGTCTTTGACACTATGGATTATTTTGAGAAAATGCACAAGATGTTATATGATGACAAAGTGTATGCTGTACTACAGAAATTTCAGGTGAATGGCATTATAGATAGGTTGAATTTCTATACCTATGATTTACTGATGACTGATCAAATTGACTATTCATTATATATGTATTTTTCTGTAGAGCATCCCACCATACCAGTCATATATGGCCTACCCAAGGTTCACAAAGATCCCTTGAATCCCCTACACAGACCTATTGTATCGGGCAAAGGATGGCTCACTGAGCCTATGTCTATATATGTGGAGAAACAGCTTAGACATGTATTAAACACTGCAGAGACTGTACTGAGAGATAGCAAACAGTTCCTGGAGCAATTGCATGCTTGGTTCGGTCTTAGGCACAGTACTGATATCATCAATGTATTCTTTGTAAAGCTAGATGTGAATTCTTTATTCACAGTGATCCCCAATGATGAGGGCATTGAAAATATGAGGCACTTAACTAAGGAGAATAACTTCTCTAACACCAAGGTCAATATGATATGTGCCCTACTGGATTTGATCCTGGAAAATAATATATTTCTATTTGAGAAAGAGTTTTTTCTCCAGAAAGTGGGGGTCGCTATGGGTACAGCGTGTGCGAATACATATGCTAACATTGTGATGGCCCAATGGGAGAAAGAGATTTTTTTTGCTGTGACATGTTTAAGCAACATGTCACTTTTTATACATTTTTTGTTGATGATATCTTTTTTACATGGCATGGTAATGAGATACAGCTAGAAAGTTTTGTGAATTTTCTAGGGAGTACCACCTCATATCTCTTTTTCTCTACAGTACTCTCAGACCAAGATTGATTTCTTAGACATTAATGTGAACAAGAATATGTTTGGTAATATCTCAACTAGGTTGCATAGAAAAAGCTGTAGGAAGAATAATATTCTTCATCATTCTAGCATGCACCACAGACACATAGCTAGGAATATAGTTAAGAATCAAATTTTGCATTGTCAGAGACTATATACTGATGGGGGGAGACCTTGTATAGGCATTAGATGGTTTGCGTGTAGATCTTATGAATAGGGGCTACAAAGCCTATGAGATAGATAAGGCTATGGTAGACGTAAGCTCTCTTGATAGTAATATGACTAAACCCAATTTTTCTGAAAAACTCCCTGCAAATGTACATGATGAAGGAGGAAAATGTGCTGAGGTGGTGAATAGGCTGTGTTTAACTTTTTCCAGTGATGTTAACAGGACCTGTGAGATAGTCTAAAAGAACTGGCCTATTTTACTCAACGACCCTCATATTAGAAGAGTTGTAGGGTCTACTCCTAGCTTCAGTTTTAAAAACAGTAAGAATTTAAAGCAACGGCAATGTTACAAGCACAATAGAACAAGTGAAAGGCTTATTTCACAGTGCAAAGGAACATATGCATGTAGGGCTTGTAAATCTGCTGTAATATATGGTCAACTTGCATGGTTATGCATCCAATACACTTGAAACCAGTAGCATTTTTTTTCTATGCAGACTGTTGCACTAAGAACATAGTCTGTTTAGCCAAATGTAATTCATGTAGTGCATTTTATATAGGCAAAACAAAACGTATGTTGAAGGAGAGGGTCATGGAACACTTAAATGACATATGTAATAATAAATCTACAAATGCACTGGCTAAACATGCATCAGATTATGGTACACAGCACAACTTTAAGTTCTTGGTTTTACAGAAAATTAATGAGAGCTTAAGAGAAGGAAATCTACATAATAAAACTGAATATATAGAGCTGATATGAATTGTTGATTTAAGGCTTGTTTTACCTGGCCTGAAAAGTGCTGTCTCTTTAAAACCTCTTTTAAGAAAAAGAGGTTTGCCACACTAATTCTGATCATGTGTTTTTATTGGTTGTTACTTGTATTTAAACTGTATGTTTGTAGACATTTTTATTAAGGTCTGAAGAAGAGGGTCACCTCGAAAGCGCTTACCTACGTTTTTTATTTTATTGGTAATAAAAGTGAGTATTTTATTCTCCAGCCACCATGCCTTTTTATTTTTACTATCTATATACTACATGGCCCCACTGATTGCATTTAAAACATTTAACCCTTGGTCCTGGGCATGTACCTGGACTAGCGGCTTCCCCTGCTACTGGCGGACTCTGTTGGGGTGGTTTAGGCTGCCCACCATGGGTACCCTTAGACCCATGAGCAGCACTGGGTATCCCTTTCCTGTGCATTGATGCCCTGCTTGCTAGGTATAGATGTCCCTTCTTCCCTAGCTCATCTGCTGTATTGCATTGCCTACCTGCTAACCAGATTCTTATGCCCTCAGGCAAAGTACTAAGAGCTTGTTCCCTCACCAAAAGGTCTACTAGCCATTCAAAAGTAGTGACTTGACACCCACTCACCCATCTATGAAATTAAGTGCTTAACTCAGCAATATATATTCACCCACACTTTCATCTGCCTAGCGTCTATGCTCACAAAACTTTTTTCCTGTAAGCTTCAGGTGTTAACTTAAAGATCTCTAACAGGCAATTTTAACAATATTATAATTTAAGCAATCAGTATCAGACAATTTTGAAATAGCATTTACAGCTTTACCATGGTGTAAGGGGGTCAGAAACCGTACACAGCGCCCTTGGTCAACATTACACTGTTTACATACCCTTTCAAACATATGTATGAAATAATCAAAATTATCCCCCTTTGTAAATTGTGGAAGACATTTTCTGACCTTTGTTGCCTCTGGGGTTCAGTTACTCCCTTCCCCATTACCTCCATTACTCTAGTGAAGAGTCAGCATCTCTTTCTCATGTTGCCTCTGCCTCTCACTCTCCTCAGCTTCCAGACATCACAGTTTCTCATTTTCCTCAGCCTGCAGACATCACAGTCTCTCTAATGCTTCTATTTCCAAACACTTGGCCTCCAGTTCATGTCTCTTTAACTCCAGATGGATTTTGAAGTCCTCTGTGGAAAGGTTGAACTGTCCATTTTCTGAGAGTTGTACATCTCCAAGGCCAACCTGGTTGCCTCCTGGTTGCTGGTCTGTGATGCAGCTGTGCCCAAGGCTGCAATCATTTCTGCTTTATTCAGGTTGGCATGCATCCGTCATTTAGTCTGACACTTCTCAGGCAACTGGCTCCTTGTCAGCTTGCCATATTCCTCTGCTGACATCTTTGCCTGCTCTTCCTGACTATCTAATCTAACAATAAATAAATAAATAAATAAATAAATAAAACAATTGTGATATGAAACTCTGAATGTTCACTGTGTGGCTGATTGAGAGTACAAACACATCCAGTGACTACTATTTACAGACTACAGGAATCCAATAGCCACACCACTGTATCCTAATATGTGGATATCCCACCACTGCAAATCAATTAATATGTGATGTGGATATCCCACCACTGCAAACCAATTAATATGTGATGTGGATATCCCACCACTGCCCACCAATTAATATGTGATGCCCCAGCACTGGCCCAGTAACTAAGCAACCTCAATCCTCACCACTGGCAAAAACGTGTTGGGGGGGTGCACACTGGGAGGATGACAAGTACACACACAGTAAAATGCAATTTCTCCTAAGCCCAAACAGAGACTGCAGTCTGTCTGGGGCTGGTTTCTTCCTCTTTCTCCAGATCCCCAGTAAGACTCCCCACTGGCACAGCTATAGGGTTGAAATTGTAGCTGAGTGGCCAAACCAAGACCTCCAGCACCCTCTCTGTCCAACCAGTGCTATGTGTCCCTGCCCAAGTAGTTGACACACACACACTTTGAGGTTTCATTTATACACACACACACACACACACACACACACACACACACACACACACACACACACCTGGGAAAGACTGCCAGAAGTTTACTAGCTATGCCCTCTTCTGCCCAGACTATAAGGTAGTTTCCACCGCCACTATCCACTACTTATCAGCAACTTTAAGGCCCTTAGCAAAAGGTGGCCAATCCTACTGTGTAGTGTTACTATTAATCCAAATGGTAGTTTGACCAAGGACAAGGCTATTAGGAGTGGCCTGCACAATGTCAACAAATAGATACGCAAGTACTCTAAGAACTTAAATATCTCTCACAAATATCAGTCACAATGATAGGTTTAAATATATTTAATAATAAATAATAAAAGAACAAGACAATACTAAATATGGATTCACAGTGACTTCAGTGTTCAAAATCACAGGAAGTATTTAAAACAACATTGCAGGACAGTCTCAAATACATACAGAAAACATCTAAACTAATATTTACTATATTCCTTACTGAATCTAAAAGAAATTACTGTACCCCAGTTAACTTGCTTACAGAGCCAAGTAAGACAGGTGTGATGAGTGGATTTTCCCACCTGATGATGCCATGTCAAAGACAAATACAGAATGCAAAGTATCACTCTCGTAGAGTTCGTAAATTAATGTCTCAAATATTGTTGCTGGGATACTTGCAGAATGACATCACTTCATGGCATCTGACTTCACTTCCCAGGCTCAAAAACAACCATTGAAGTAGCATTTAGCATTTACCTGTGAAAATACATAAAAAAGGCTTTTCCTCAGATGTTTGAAGTTCCTGGAAGTCCTAAAACAATAAAAGAGTTCTACATCTCAAGCCTAGTAATTATCTCGCTTTCAAGGCAACACAGTGTGTCCCCTAGTATAGACACCCTTTCTCCTGTTGATTGAAACTGAAATATAACATCCTTTTGTTTATGGCCCAGCTATAAAGTAACTTAACCTCAATTATTCTTCTGAAGTTTTACAAGTTAATCTCCTGTGTTTCAGTCTCCCCTGTTAAACTATATATATATATCTAAACTGTCACAATACTGCACAAAAAATATCTCTTCAGCACACGTCTATATAATATGACATACAGTTCTAATACATTTGTAACACACCAATATGAATCATGTTGGTATTCACAAGTGACACACAACCACTTACAAAATTCCAGACAGCTGGGCTAGCAGTATCTCCTTTTCTTACATTTCTATATAAGTCATATTAATATTCACAAATGACATATAATTATTTACAAAATTCCAGATAGCTAAGCTGACAATATTTCCTTTTGTGACATCCCCACCCCAAAAAAAACTGAAGCTAGTTTTTCATTTGACCCCTTGAGAAATGTTGCTTGAGAAGGTTGCCAATCTGGGAATACCTTATCCCATTCTCTGTTTTGAGATTCCAGCTGCCTTGGCATTGCTGACCCCAATACAGTACTGTACTGTCCTATCATATGGCTGCAGTCCTAGGATCCACCGTAGTAATTTGGGATTTGGCTGTCTGGCTCCCTGTAGCCATAGATTCTCCTCAGACTCCTCCTGCCTCTTACTGCAAATGCTTAGCACCAGGGCCTCCCTATCATGGTAAGGTTCCATCATGTTAACATGGTATGGCTTGTACCCCTGCCTCCTGCCTAGCAGTTCTAGCATGTAGCTAATATCACTGACCTTCCTTACCACTTTGAAGGGTCCCTCCCAAGCTACCTGCAGCTTGTTGTGTCTGACAGGAATGAGAACCATCACCTGCTGCCCTACAGCATACTCTCTGGCCTGAGGATTCCTGTCATACCAGACCTTTTTCTGCTGTTGGGCTTCTGTCAGGTTTTCCTGGGCTAAGCCCATGAGTTCTCTGAGCCTTGTCCTAAGGTTTAGGACATATGCCAGACAGACTCCTTGTATTATTCACATTCACCCTCTCGCTCATCTCGAAGCAAATCTAGAGGTCTCCTCACCCTATGCCCATACAGCAACTTGAAGGGTGAAAAACCTGTGGATTCCTGGGGCACCTCTCTGTAAGCAAACAACAGATGAAGCAAATAGTTGTACCACTCCCTCTTAAACTTGTTTGCAAATGCCCATAGCATGGTCTTTAGGGTAGAGTTTAACCTCTCAACCAGTCCATTAGTCTGGGGATGGTAGCGCCAGTCATTAGGTGCTTCATCCCACAGTGCCTCTACAGAAAAGCCAGCAAGTCTGACATGAAATCGGCACCTCTGTCAGTCAGTATTTCTTGTGGAAAACCTACCCTACTGAAAATCTCTAACAAAGCATTTGCCACCTTTTCTGCTTCAGTGGAGGACAATGCCACCGCCTCGGGTTATCTGGTAGCATAATTTACTACCACTACGATATTATTCTTTCCTGTGGACCTTGGGACACTCAGAGGTCCCACAAAATCCATAGATACCCTCTGAAATGCCTCCTCAATCACAGGCAAAGGCATCAAAGGAGCTTTGACTTTGTCCCCTGCCTTGCCTACCTTTTGGCATTGCTCACAGGTCCTGCAGTACTCTGCTACATCTCTGGAAATCCCAGGATAAAAGTTCTGCATAATACATCTCTTGATATGTTTTATGCCCATATGACCTGCAAAGGGAATATCATGGGATATGGCTAGAAGTGCCAGGTGGTAGGCTCTGGGCACTACCAACTGCTGTATTCTCTCACCCTCTAGCCCTCCCTCAGAAGTCCACTCTCTGTACAGTAACCCTTTGGACCAATATACATGTTTCCCCCTTCCCTTGAGAATCAGATGCCTTACTAGCTACCTCCGTCAGGCCTTGTAATGTAGGGTCTGAAAGCTGAGCCTGTCTCAACTCTCTCTTTGTAACCCTTTCCAGCTCACCTTCCACAGAAAGTCTGGCATCCTCTGTCAGCGGTGCCTCACTGTCAGCCTGGGTACTACTACTCATCTCTGCCATTGCAGTCACTCTGTCCAAGGGAACATCAGTACCCACAAAAAGCTGTGGCTCAACTTCAGTCTCACTGCCACAGGGTAGCACCCTCCCTAACATAACCACCACACCAGTCCTGGCTTCAAGTCTGTGGTCTGTCTGGGTCTGCTCCAGGCTACCAGACTCACACGCTTGTCTCCAAGCCTGACTGCATGTCACTGCATGCACACAAGGTACTGCATTATCAAAGTCACTCCCTATCAGGACATCTGCAGGAATATCCTCAAACACACCTACTTGCAGGGTTCCTTTTCCACCCTCCCAGTCAAGCTGAATGCTAGCCAAAGGTATTTGGAATGAGGTCCCTCCTAAAGCACTGACTGGAGTGGACTGCCCAATCATGTACTGCTCCTCTTTAACCACTGCAGGCTTCACAATGGTTAGGTCAGAGGCTGTGTCCCTCTTAGCAGTGTCCTCTTTCCCATCCACTAAGATAGGATATAACCTTTTGTGGTAGTTTGGTACCCTTGTTGTCTGCAGACAACTTACTGCTGGCATTCTGTCATTCCCACTTACTGGCTGTCCCACCTTTTGTTCCCCAAATTGCCTCTGTGGACATCTATATTCTACATGGCCCCACTGACTGCCCACCATGGGTTCCCTTAGATCAATGAGCAGCACTGGGTATCCCTTTCCTGTGCAATGATGCCCTGTTTGCTAGGTATAGGTGCCCCTTCTTCCTTGGCTCATCTGCTGTATTGCATTGCCTAGCTGCTAACCAGATTCTTATGCCCTCATGCAAAGTGCTAAGGATTTGTTCCCTCACCAAAAGCTCTGCTAGCCATTCAAAAGTAGTGACTTGACACCCACTCACCCATCTATGAAAATAAGTGCTTAACTCAGCAATATATTCACCCACACCTTCATCTGCCTAGCATCTATGCTCACAAAACTTTTTCCTTTAAGCTTTAGGTGTTAACTTAAAGCACTCTAACAGGCAATTTTTAACAGTATTATAATTTAAGCAATCAGTGTCAGACAATTTAGAAATAGCATTTACAGCTTTACCATGGAGTAAGGGGGTCAGAAACTGTACCCAGCGCCCTTGGTCAACATTATACTGTTTACATACCCTTTCAAACATATGTATGAAACAATCAAAATTATCCCCCTTTCTAAATTGTGGAAGACATTAACTGACCTTTGTTACTTCTGGGGTTCAGTTACTCCATTCCCCGTAACCTCCATGACCCTAGAGAAGAGTCAGCATCTCCTTCTCATGTTGCCTCTGCCTCTCACTCTCCTCAGCTTCCAGACATCACAGTTTCTCATTTTCCTTAGCCTGCAGACATCCAAGTCTCTCTACTGCTTCTATTTCCAAACACTTGGCCTCCAGTTCAAGTCTCTTTAACTCCAGATGGATTTTGAAGTCCTCTGTGGAAAGGTTGAACTGTCCATTTTCTGAGAGTTGTACATCTCTAAAGCCAACCTGGTTGTCTTCCTGGTTGCTGGTCTGTGATGCAGCTGTGCCCAAGGCTGCAATAATTTCTGCTTTAGTCAGTTTGGCATGCACCAGTCTTTTAGTCTGCCACATCTTAGGCAACTGGCTCCTTGTCAGCCTGCCATACTCCTCTGCTGACATCTTTGCCTGCTCTCCCTGACTATCTAAGCTAACAAAAAATAAAACAATTGTGATATGAAACTCTGAAGGTTCACTGTGTGGCTGATTGAGAGTACAAACAAATTCAGTGACTACTATTTACAGACTACAGGAATTCAATAGCCACACCACTGTATCCTAATATGTGGATATCCCACCACTGCAAATCAATTAATATGTGATGAGGATATCCCACCACTGCAAACCAATTAATATGTGATGTGGATATCCCACCACTGCAAACCAGTTAATATGTGATGTGGATATCCCACCACTGCTCACCAATGAAAATGTGACACCCCTGCAATTGCCCAGTAATTAAGCAGCCTCAATCCTCACCACTGGTAAAAGTGTGGGGGGTGCACACTGGGAGGATGACAAGTACACACAGTAAAATGCAATTTCTCCTGAGAGAAAACAGAGACCACAGTCAGTCTGGGACTGGTTTCTTCCTCTTTCTCCAGATCCCCAGTAAGACTTCCCACTGGCACAGCTATAGGGTTGAGATCTCAGCTGAGTGGCCAAACCAAGACCTCCAGCAACCTCTCTGTTCTACCACTGCTATGTGTCCCTGCCCAAGTACCTGAAACACACACACACACACACACACACACACACACACACACACACACACACACACACACACACTTTGAGGTTTGATTTAAACACACACACACACACCTGGGAAAGGCTGCCAAATGTTTACTAGCTATGCCCCCTTCTGCCCAGGGTATATGGTAGTTTCCACCGCCACTATCCAGGACTTATCAGCTACTTTAAGTCCCTTAGCAAAAGGTGGCCAATCCTAATGTGTAATGTTATTATTAATCCAAATGGTAGTTTGACCAAGGACAAGGCTATTAGGAGTGGCCTGCACACTGTCAACAAATAGATATGCAAGTACTTTAAGAGCTTAAATATCTCTCAAAAATATCAGTCACAATGATAGGTTTACATATATTTAATAATAAATAATAAAAGAACAAGACAATACTAAATATGTATTCACAGAGACTTCAGTGTCCAAAATCACAGGAAATATTTAAAGCAACATTGCAGGACAGTCTCAAATACATAAAGAAAACATCTAAACTAATCTTTACTATATTCCTAACTGAATCTAAAAGAAATTACTGTACCCCAGTTAACTTACAGAGCCAAGTAAGACAGATGTGATGAGTGGGTTTTCCCACCTGATGCTGCCAGGTCAGACAAATACAGAATGCAAAGTGTCTCTCTCAGAGGGTTCTTAAATTAATATCTCAAATATTGCTGCTGGGATACTTGCAGAATGACTTCAGTTCCCAGGCTTTACCATGGAGTAAGGGGGTCAGAAACCATACCCAGTGCCGTTGGTCAACATTATCCTGTCTACATACCCCTTCAAACATATGTATGAAACGATCAAAATTATCCACCTTTGTAAATTGTGGAAGACATTTACTGACCTTTGTTGCCTCTGGGGTTCAGTTACTCCCTTCCCCATTACCTCCATGACCCTAGTGAAGAGTCAGCATCTCCTTCTCATGTTGCCTCTGCCTCTCACTCTCCTCAGCTTCCAGACATCACAGTTTCTCATTTTCCTTAGCCTGCAGACATCCAAGTCTCTCTGCTGCTTCTATTTCCAAACACTTGGCCTCCAGTTCATGTCTCTTTAACTCCAGATGGATTTTGAAGTCCTCTGTGGAAAGGTTGACCTGTCCATTTTCTGAGTGTTGTACATCTCCAAGGCCAACCTGGTTGTCTTCCTGGTTGCTGGTCTGTGATGCAGATGTGCCTAAGGCTGCAATCATTTCTGCTTTAGTCAGGTTGGCATAGGTTCATAGGTTCATAGGTTCATACTAGGCTATCTGCCCGAGGGCATTTACAAGCCTAGCCCATCGTTTTGTGGCTTACGCCACCCCTTTAGTATGGGGAGCTATACCCATTATTTTGCTGTGCCTCTGTCGAGCAGTGACACTGAGGTGATCCCTGGGGTATATCTGCGATCTCCCATCCATTGGTCAAGATTTCTCTTGAACAAGGCCAGCGAGGTGCTCTGCCTCACATGTACCGGGATTTTGTTCCACAGCATAGGGAGTCTTTGGGTGATGAATCTATCCCTCCAGCACGTCCTATTAATAGCCGTGTCGAGGTTTAAGTCTCCCGCCTTGTGGCTCTGATGGATCTAGATTTTTTGAGGTGAAGCATATTCATCAAATCTGGGTTTGATATGGCCTTGTATGTTAGGCAAAGGTCACCTCTGAGCAAGCGTGCGACTGAATAGAGCTGGAGTTCTTTCAGTCGGGCAGCATAGGACAGATTTTGAGACCCTTTATCCTTTTGGTGAGGAAATTTTGTGGCCTCTCCAGCTGCTGCAAGTGTCGGGTCAGATACATCCCGAATGGGGCATTGTACTCAATCATTGGTCTGATGAGTGATGAGTAAAGGGAGACTATGACCTCCCTTGATCTAGATGAGAATCCCTTCATGATAAGGTGGGCAATGTAGAAGGTCTTCCTAACTACTTTAGCAACATGGGTGTCGAATGACAGACTACTATCAACCTGGGTCCCCAGGTCCCTGATAACTTCTTCTGTGCTCATTGGATTGCCACCTATTTGGTAGCTGGGGGTAACCTTGTTTTTCCCAAAGGGTATGACTATGCATTTTTTGGCATTTAACTTCAGGCCGTGGCTCTGGCACCAGTTATCAGTTTCTGTGAGACCCTTCTGAAGGATATCTGTGTCAGATGTGTTTTCTACTATGGCGCCCAGTTTGCAGTCATCTGCAAACTTTGTCAGCCATAACCCTCCTGTGTTTGCTTGTACTTCGGAAAAGTAGATGCCAAACAAGAGTGGGCCCAGGACTGAGCCCTGTGGGACACCACTTGTGACAGGCTTTGAGTCTGACATGGCGCCAGCAACTCTGACCCTGTGGGTTCTGTCACTCAGCCAGTTCGCAACCCATCTTGTGATGTATGGGTTAACATTTAAGCTGATGAGTTTTTCAATGATACCCGAGTGGGGTATTGTATCGAAGGCCTTAGCCAGATCGAGGTAGGCTGTATGGACTGCCTTTCCCTCGTCAATGGCTTTGGTGACTGTTTCGAAAAAGTCAACCAAGTTTAAAAGGCATGATCTGCCTTTGACAAAGCCAAACTGGGTTGGATCCAAAATCTGCAAATTCCCTATGTCTTTATTTATGAGGTCCATTATGATCCTCTCCATGGCTTTGCAGATAAGGCTTGTCAAGCTAATGGGACGGTAATTTCCAGGGTCGGTGGAGGCACCGCCTTTGTGAAGTGGGACCACAGTTGCAGTGCGCCACTCCTGGGTGCGTATCCAGAGGTAAGACTTTGATTAAACAGCTGTCCTAGCTGTGGGTTTAATTCCTCATTGAGTTCGTGGAGCACACAGCCGGGGACACCATCAGGTCCCATGGATGCTGTGTTTGTTGCTTGGCAGAGACCATTTCTCACTTGGGCGCTGGAGATGTTTGGGGGCTGCAATCGTTTGGTATAGATATCTCTCCTTTTGGGGAGGGGAGAAGTTTGCACTGAACCTGTCAGCCAGTATGTTGGCAATGTCTGTAGGATCAGTAATCTTCACATCATTTTGAACTAGTTCTGAGCATATCTGGGAGTTTCCTCCTAGGTTTCTAACATAGCTAAAGAAGGCCTTATGATTGTCTTTTGAGTCTTTAGCTATTTTTCTCTCGAAATTTGCTTTGGATGATTTTATGAGAGCTCTTAGTTTTTTACTTATAGTGATCAAGGGTGTCTTACCTTTTAAGGATTTTGCTCTATCTTGTAGTAGCTTCCTCCTTTTGTTGTAGAGTTTGTTTATGGCTGGGGTCCACCAGACTGGACGCTTGCCTTTGGTACAAAGAGTCTTTGTTTTGCTTGGGATTGCCTTATCCATGCAGTCCTGCAGGTGCTGGTAGAAGGCATTTGTAAGTAATTCAGCGGCTTGAGTACTGTTTTCCGCTCGGGGCCTTAAAGGAGACCACACTAGTCTTTAGAAGTGTGAAGTCGGCTTTTGAGAAGTTCTTTACTGTGGTCTTTTTTATTTCAGGTGGGGGTGGGATGAGGACTTCCAGCGAGATTAGTTTGTGATCTGATCTCACCAGTGAGGGGTATACTTCCGGTGTTGAACATTGTGCTCCCATGTTCGTGATGATGAGATCAAGTATGTTATCTCCTCTTGTGGGGATGGTGACTAGTTGTTCCATGGCATTTGAGTTTATGAATTCCAGGAACTTTTGGGCTAGGGTGTTTGGGCTTGAGTAGTGTTCCCAGTCTATATTAGGGTAATTGAAGTCACCTAGTATGATGGTGTTTGGTGATACATTTATCCCCTCTAGTGTTTTCAGGAAGGCCATGTGAGGTTCCTGAGTTTGTGAGGGTGGCCTGTAACATGCTACAATTTGCAGAGCAGTCTTGCCTATGGTTAATTGCACCTGGATGGTCTCCGATGCATCGTGCGTTGCCACCAGTCTTGAGGTGTGGGTGTCCTTGATGAATATGGATACCCCCTCTTTCTTGGTATTGTCCGGATTTTGGGGGGGGAACGCATGATATGAGGTAAAACCTGATAGCGCTGGGGTGCTCTCAGGAGCCTTGAACCAGGTTTCTGTCACAGCACAGACATCGATGTTCTCCATACTGAGAAGGGCCTCGAGTGCGTGCATTTTGAGATTTAGACTTCTGGCATTGAGCAGCATTACCCTTAGTTTTTTTCCTTTTTTGTGTTCTAGGGTGGTAGGTTTAGAATTTGAGCCTTGCCTAAAAAAGGCACTATGGGGGTGGCAAGAGCCTTTGCCAATATCCGGAATCCCAGGGGTGACAGGTGCAAGCCGTCCCTTGCGAAGCAGCGTGGCTTGTCCAGCATGTCATCCCAGGCAGAGAGATACTGGTTCCCCTTTGAATGACACCAGTGTTTAAGCCAATTGTTAAAGCTGATCATCTTATCTCTGTATTGTGGCATCATTCTTGGTGAAGGTAGGATACTGCTCAAGGTCAGGGTCATACCTGCCTGGGCTACATAATCAGAGAGCTCCTCAATGTCTCTTTTCATGTAGTCCAAGGAGGTACGTCTCAGGTCGTTTACACCGGGGTGGACAATGACTGAGTCATATTTGTACCTGCTGTTGAGAGACCTGAGTGCTTGCGTTATGTGGCGGATTCTAGCGCCCGACAGGCAGCTTACTGTGACCTTCTCCTTACTCAGTCTGGTGAGCGGGACATCAGTGTGTCTGACTATGGAGTCACCAATGACTAGTGTGTCTGGCATTGTGTTTGGCCTTAAGGGCTGTGACTGTTTGACACTCTGACTGTGAGGTCTATGTGTTGCAGGTGTTGTGTTCTGAGGTGGTGGTTGTTTGGGTGTCTGCTTTGGTGGCCTCTGCTGTTTTGGTAGATTTTTGATCAGAGCCTCCGAGTATGTCTTTGTGTGTTTATGTGTATGATTTGAGGTTGTAATGGTACTATGTGAGACTGGGTCTATAGTGTGTGTGGTAACCTTCTCCTTCTGACTGGTCTTGCCAGTCCTGTGTTGAGAGAGCTCAGCCTCCAGTTTGGCTATATAGTTGCATCTCTCGCATGTATTCGTGTTTTGTGGGAGGAGGAGAGGGTTGTCTGTGTACATGAGGCAATTGTAACATTGCCTCAGTATTCCCAGGTTCACCAGCTGAGCAGGAGAGGACACTAGCAACTGATCCCTCGACATGCTAGAAGGATAGACAAAAACTTTAAAAAGATTCAGGGGGATGTGGGTGACCGAGAAATGGGGGGGTTACCTTTTTGGGGTACTATCTATGACAAGAGTGCCGTATCAAGGTAATAAGTACTGTAGGAGCAAGTGCTAGGTTTAACAGATAGAGAATAGTCTACTTGGAGTCAAGTAGAGATGATCTTTTTAGTTATAGGATACGCTGATTAGATCAGTAGTATAGTTCGAGGAAGGTAGTTTTAAGGGAAAATTTGAAGAGTGGACTTTAGGTAGCCCGAATAGTTTAAACCGCTAACCGTAGCTGCCCTAGTGTGCAACAGTGGCAGCTCAGCTAAATCGCCAAAACGCTAACGCGCTACGGCGTTTATACCAGAGGGCTGGAAAAAGCTAGAAACTGGCCCAAAACGACCAATAAACTACTAGTTACTGGCTGAAACCTCACAAAACTGGACAAAAGGCAGCTCAATGCTTCCCACTCCCACTGGTAAGCAAGGTAACTTCCTCTCCCCCAAATAAGGCAAGGAAACAGTACACAGGAACTACAACCAAAGCCCAGGAATCAGCAACTCTGAAACTGGACTAAACTAGTAAAGCGGGAAATACAAGAGATATTTTTTTCTTTTTTTTTTTAAAAAACAGGCAGAAACAGGTACAGCAACACTTATAAATGCTATGAATCAGCTACTACAGCTTACACAGAAGAATTTGCTACAAATACAGTCCAAAAGTAACAAACAAGGATTTCAAGTGCAATATTAAGTTAAATGCAGTAAAAACAGCTTCAATGTAACAGAAAGGCAGGCGAAATACAGTTGCTAGGTATTCAGATATGGAAAGCAACAAAAAATATACTTAGTATCAAGAAAAGTCGCTTATTCAGCTCTCTGCAGCCTGGATTACTCTGCTGGCCCACGTGGAGTCTGTGCTGAGTAGGTACAAGCTGGAAAACGCGCGTTTACCGCGTTTTATACCAGGGGGCTGGAAAAAGCTAGAAACTGGCCCAAAACGACCAATAAACTACTAGTTACTGGCTGAAACCTCACAAAACTGGACAAAAGGCAGCTCAATGCTTCCCACTCCCACTGGTAAGCAAGGTAACTTCCTCTCCCCCAAATAAGGCAAGGAAACAGTACACAGGAACTACAACCAAAGCCCAGGAATCAGCAACTCTGAAACTGGACTAAACTAGTAAAGCGGGAAATACAAGAGATATTTTTTCCTTTTTTTCTTTTTTTTCTTTAAAAAACAGGCAGAAACAGGTACAGCAACACTTATAAATGCTATGAATCAGCTACTACAGCTTACACAGAAGAATTTGCTACAAATACAGTCCAAAAGTAACAAACAAGGATTTCAAGTGCAATATTAAGTTAAATGCAGTAAAAACAGCTTCAATGTAACAGAAAGGCAGGCGAAATACAGTCGCTAGGTATTCAGATGTGGAAAGCAACAAAAAATATACTTAGTATCAAGAAAAGTCGCTTATTCAGCTCTCTGCAGCCTGGATTACTCTGCTGGCCCACGTGGAGTCTGTGCTGAGTAGGTACAAGCTGGAAAACGCGTTTACCGCGTTTTATACCAGGGGGCTGGAAAAAGCTAGAAACTGGCCCAAAACGACCAATAAACTACTAGTTACTGGCTGAAACCTCACAAAACTGGACAAAAGGCAGCTCAATGCTTCCCACTCCCACTGGTAAGCAAGGTAACTTCCTCTCCCCCAAATAAGGCAAGGAAACAGTACACAGGAACTACAACCAAAGCCCAGGAATCAGCAACTCTGAAACTGGACTAAACTAGCAAAGCGGGAAATACAAGAGATATTTTTTCCTTTTTTTTCTTTTTTTTCTTTAAAAAACAGGCAGAAACAGGTACAGCAACACTTATAAATGCTATGAATCAGCTACTACAGCTTACACAGAAGAATTTGCTACAAATACAGTCCAAAAGTAACAAACAAGGATTTCAAGTGCAATATTAAGTTAAATGCAGTAAAAACAGCTTCAATGTAACAGAAAGGCAGGCGAAATACAGTCGCTAGGTATTCAGATGTGGAAAGCAACAAAAAATATACTTAGTATCAAGAAAAGTCGCTTATTCAGCTCTCTGCAGCCTGGATTATTCTGTTGGCCCACGTGGAGTCTGTGCTGAGTAGGTACAAGCTGGAAAACGCGCGTTTACCGCGTTTTATACCAGGGGGCTGGAAAAAGATAGAAACTGGCCCAAAACGACCATGCACTAGTCTTTTAGTCTGGCACATCTCAGGCAACTGGCTCCTTGTCAGCTTGCCATACTTCTCTGCTGACTTCTTCGTCTGCTCTCCCTGACTATCTAAGCTAACAAAAAATAAATAAATAAATAAATAAATAAAACAGTTGTGATATAAAACTCTGAATGTTCACTGTGTGGCTGATTGAGAGTACAAACACATTCAGTGACTACTGTTTACAGACTACAGGAATTCAATAGCCACACCACTGTATCCTAATATGTTAATATCCCACCACTGCAAATCAATTAATATGTAATGTGGATATCCCACCACTGCAAACCAATTAATATGTGATGTGGATATCCCACCACTGCCCACCAATTAATATGTGACACCCCAGCACTGGCCCATTAATTAAGCAGCCTCATACATCACCACTGGCAAAAGTGGGGGGGGGGTGCACACTGGGAGGATGACAAGTACACACACAGTAAAATGCAATTTCCCCTAAAAGCAAACAGAGACCACAGTCAGTCTGGGGCTGGTTTCTTCCTCTTTCTCCAGATCCCTAATAAGACTCCCCACTGGCACAGCTATAGGGTTGAGATCGTAGCTGAGTGGCCAAACCAAGACCTCCAGCATCCTCTCTGTCCTAACAGTGCTATGTGTCCCTGCACAAGTAGCTGACACACGCACACTTTGAGGTTTGATTTACACACACACACACACACACACACACACGCGCGCACACACACACACACACACACACACACACACACACACACACACCTGGGAAAGGCTGCCAGATGTTTACTTGCTATGCCCACTTCTGCCCAGACTATAAGGTAGTTTCTACAGCCACTATCCACTACTTATCAGCTACTTTAAGGCCCTTAGAAAAAGGTGGCCAATCCTACTGTGTAATGTTACTATCAATCCAAATGGTAGTTTGACCAAGAGCAAGTCTATTAGGAGTGGCCTGCACAGTGTCACCAAATAGATATGCAAGTACTCTAAAAGCTTAAATATCTCTCTCTCACAAATATCAGTCATAATGATAGGTTTAAATATATTTAATAATAAATAATAAAAGAATAAGACAATACTAAATATGTTATTCACAATGACTTCAGAGTTCAAAATCACAGGACATATTTAAAACAACATTGCAGGACAGTCCCCAATAAGTATAGAAAACATCAAACTAATCTTTACAATATTCCTTACTGAATCTAAAAGAAATTACTGTACCCCTAGTAAACTTACGTACAGAGCCAGGCAAGACAGATGCACAGTCTCTCTCTCAGAGTGTTCTTAAATTAAAATCTCAAATATTGCTGCCAGGATACTTGTAGAATGACATCATATCTTGTCATCTGACTTCAGTTCCCAGGCTCAAAAACAACCATTGAAGTAGCATTTAGCATCTACCTGTGAAAATACATAAACAAAGGCTTTTCCTCAGATGTTTGCAGATCCTGGAAGTCCTAAAACAATAAAACACTTCTTCATCTCAAGCATAATAATTATCTCTCTTTCAAGGCAACACAGAGACTCCCCTAGTATAGACACCCTGTCTCCTGTTGAGTGAAACTGAAAGATAACTCCTTTTGATTATGGCCCAGCTATAAAGTAACTTAACCTCAACCATTCTTCTGGAGGTCTGCAAGTTAATCTCTTGTGTTTCAGTCTCCCCTGTTAATACATATATATATATATATATATATATATATATATATATATATATATATTATATATTATATATATATATATATATATATATATATATATATATATATAAACTGTTACAATATCTCTACAGCATACATCTATACAATATGACATACAATTCTTATACATTTGTAACACACGCGTATGAATCATGTTGATATTCACAAATGACAAACAACCACTTACAAAATTCCAGATAGCTGGGCTCGCACAATCTCCTTTTGTTACATTTCTATATAAATCATATTAATATTCACAAATGACATATAATTATTTACAAAATTCCAGATAGCTAGGCTGACAATATTTCCTTTTGTGACAGGGCTCATGGAATGAAATTCTGGAACTGATGGTGAACAGGGAATTCAATAAAGCATGATGAAAAAAAGAGAAATGGAGAGGGTAGGGAGTTAGAATTTTAAGTGCGTTTAAAAGTGTAAGATAGATAAACTTATTGTGTCTTCTACCCTTAAGCAAATGTAAAGTAAATCCTACAGGCCTTATACCGGAAAGCTTCTGTCACTGTTCCTTACAAAAGGAAATAGTATCACCTATATTAGCCAACTGCTATCTCTTTGCTGTCTTCCCACCACTGTTCAAAATATTAGATGTATGTATTCACAGACAGACTATGGCCTACCTAAAACCTTTTTACTTCCTGTAAATGATTCAGCACAGATTTCACACAGGGTACAATACAGTGACATTATTCCTGACACAGCATAGGCACAACAAACTTGCCAAGGGAAAACTAAGAGGACACCTCTTTCTAGACACGTCAAAGGCTCTGACAGTCTTACGCCTTATGCACTTGCAGAGTCTGTCTGACATAGTTCTGAAACCTCACATCACTGAATGGTTCCATCATGTACAGTCTGTCTGAAATCGTTCTGAACCCTCACATCACTGAATGGCTCCATAATTGCATAACTAGCTGCACCCAAGCTGCTTCCCGGTTTAAGGCCCTTTTCCCACCAGAATATATTTAAATATGAGAACTACAGGGCTCCATTTTGGATCTGCTATTACTTAATATGCACACTGTATCCCAGTCAGCTCATGCTTTCTTTTTTCTCATTTTCGCCTTTCCACACAGTCAACCATCAGTTTGTCCGGTGCACCTGTCCTACGTCAGGTCTGCCTAGCCCCCCAGTCTCCGCCAGTATTGAATCCAAGAAAGATCATTAGGCTGTCCTGGATCCACACATCATCCTTGCTACTGTGTGGGGCTGTACTGAATTACCCTCATTTACCCCTCTCCCCTGCATTCATCTGATACATCTGAGGGCTACTCCCCTCTATGGACCAAAAATTAACAAAGGGAACACACAGACGAACACCCTATCCTTTAGGTTGGGCATGCCCATCCCTCCATGCCAAGCTGTTAATCAAATCTGTATCACGTGGGCCATAGTTAGGGCTTTATCCTTCTACACCACTTTGCTGAATAATCCAGCTCATGTTTATGCAATATGCTAATGACTCAAGTCTGTTATCCTCTGCAAAAATCAGGTCAAACCTCCACTACACTTGCATATGGCTGTAAGCAATAATCAGAGGTTGATACAAACTGTGGCCTCTTTTTAAATGCTTCAGAAAATAAAATCTGTGGCATCCTCATCTTCATCCCATAACCTAAATCAATTAAGTAAATTCACCACATCAATAAAAAGGTGAACAAAAGATCAAATTCTACTGCCAGAAAATGCTGTGACTCACAGATAAATTTAACATAGTCACATCCCATCAATTCTTTGCAATAATACTCCTTAATGGTACTCCAGTGCTTATGCAACATACAAATTTACACATTAAAATGTTATAGCGGGGCAGCCAAATTCACAGCTTGCACGCACGTCAAAATCCATCACTTTGAAGTACTCAAAAAAATGAGATTACTAGAACAGGTAAAAACCTTAACTTCGCCCAGCTCAAGAGTGAATACCATACAATCCATATTTCAAGAGAAAGTACTCAGTGATATATGCCTAGATGGCTTCTTAGGTCTGATATAAATGCTTTGCTTATATGTCCAAATACAAAAACATCATGGTAATTCTTTTATCAGCTGTAAAGTGGCAATGATACAGAATAACCTGCAAGACAAAATCAGAAATTGCATTAGTTTGTAGTATAGCTTAGATCTCACTGTGCAGCATTGTGGTTATGTAACTATGAAGACGGTATAATGCAATGAGGAGCCCACTTGGTTGTTGACACCATTTAGTTATTTTTAAAAACTTTTTATTTAGAATGCATTGTACTGACAGCTATTTCCTCTATGTGCAGGTTACTGCTCTCCAACTCTGTCCATCAATCCTTCCTCTTATTTTGCATCTTTCCCAAAATCCCTTATCGCCCCAACCTTCTTTGCCCTAATCAGCCATCCTCCTGTTTCTCCCTTATTATTTTCCTGCTGCTACTCCTCTTTTCCCCTTCCCTACCTCCATCCATCCATCTCCCTGGGCTTTCTACTACCTTACATTACATCATCAACTGTTTCACAGATCACATTATCCTCACACAACATTCTTGTTGACACACATCCATTATTATTAGTATCTTACTTATTTCTGCTGACCTGCTACTACTTCTGTCTTCTCTTTCCCTTCATCATGCTTTTTCCAGACTCCTACTAAGCTATATTTCACCTTCCTCTGATTCACATCTGAGTTTACTTTGTCTTCATTCAATCTTCTTGCTGACTTTTGTGCATCACTCATGACTCAGTCCAGCCATCATTGCAATGTACATAAATTATATATACTGTGATATTTATTGTAATATGTATTGTTATGAGATATATGAAACTCTACCTCACTCTCTCTCTCTCTCTCCCTATATATATATATATATATATATATATATATAGGTTCACTTTATAACATCGAAATACTGAAATGTCGAATTTTAGTTTCTCGAAGCTATAAAGTCGAATGTGTGAAATAGCGAACGTTCATAATCGCGAATTTCACATATGTCGAATATATGTCGAATTCACGGTTATGAAGTTGCACTGCGTAATGTCCGGGTTTGTGTTTTGGTGGTGCGCGGTGTGTGGATGTAGGTGTTATGTCAGGTAAGTGAGTGTTTTGTAAGGGTTTTGAGTGGGAGTTAGAGTGTGTGTGAGGGATTGGAGAATGTGCGTGTGTGAGTGAGCTTTTGTGTTGTGTTTGTGCGATCTCGGAGTTAGTATATATAAGTAGGGGGGGTGGGGGGCGCATCCCCCCACATGGGGGGTGCAGGGGGTGCATCCCCCCACATGGGGGGTGCAGGGAGGTTTGCCCCCCTGCTTATGTGTGTGTGAGTTGTGTATGTGTGTTTTATTTTGTTTATGTTGTGATGTGGGTGTTGTGTTGTATGTTTAGTGTAGTGTGTGTGCGGTGTTTTCGGTTATGTGGTTTCGTGGTTTTTGTTTGTCGGTGTTTTGTGGATTCGGTTTTATAGTCTCGAGATACTGAAATTCGATATTTCAGCATTTTGAGGTTATAAAGTGAATCCATATATATATATATATATATATATATATATATATATATATATATATATATGTATATTAATTTATTTTCTGTTAGCGTAGCATGTCCTGTGTTGTTATTGTTTGCTAATATTGATATTATAATACTCTACCTTACCTAATTTTCTTTAATAATGTAACTTGATTCAAAGTTTTAACTTGTCTCTTGTGCAGCTTAATACTATTATTCAGATCTTTTGTCCCCAAGGGTCTGCTAAAATAAAATATAATTTGCCCAACCCCAGCTATCTGATTCAACAAATGTTTAATAAGTAAATAAAGAAACCAGTTAACATCTTGCACATAAAATGTGTTCCTGGCATGTAAAAAGTTTGGTTGGAAGAAATTATTTGGGCAGGTGCATCCTAAAGAGAGGCAATATGAATGTGTGGCGGGCTGCTTACCACTAATGCACATGAAAGCTATTAAGGGAAAGATTCCTAAGATTTAGGAGACATAATGGCCACCCATTTAATGTTATTTGGCCTTAGTATAAGAACAGCCACAGCTTTGCCATAAAGCTGTGTTCTAATGGTGCAGCAGCTGTTCAGGGTAAACCATATCTGTGGCTAGTGCCATTACATTAGAGTTTAGATAGGGAAGTTGCTGCACTGGCCAGAGTCATTGCTTAGTAGTAACTCTGAGTTTCAGTGCAGCAGATGTGTGAGCACCATGTGCACTTAGCAGCTGGCACATGATAAGTGTTTGACAGGCTGAGTTCGAATTCTTGGCTTTGCAGTATGTGCAATGGTGATGACAGCTGCAGTATATTTACATGTCCTTCAGTGTACTTATAGTAGGTATGTTAGGAGTGGCAGTTAATTCATCTTCAGGCTACTAACTGGTATATTTATACCAGCTCTCCTTTAAGTGCCACTAGCCAGTTCTAATGGTGAAGGGGATAAAGCCCTGACAATGACCCAGGTGAACAGAGTTCATTTAGAAGCTGAGGACCTGTTTGGGGCTGGCATGGGGAGGGAGAGAGAAACAATAAGGTTTAGCATTCTCACTTTCCTTCTTGAGAAGAGCTGGGGAGCATATGCTCAAGGCATAGCATCTGTGGTTGAATCCTCAGTGTAGACTGGGATTCAGACAAAGGTGCCTGTCTTTTAAAGAGGCAGGGCCAACTGATCATTTATATGTGGAGGTGTGAATGTGCATGACATCACCAAGGCCTGTTGCATGGCAACCTTTTAGTTGCTTATGAGCACATACAGGGAACTGTAACATTTAGTACAAAACCCTATCACTACTGCAGCAATGGTAGCTCCCTCTCATTACTGCAAGGATGGTAGCCCCCTATCACTCCTGAAGGGTTGGTAGCCCCCTATCAGTGCTGCAGCCATGGTAGCCCCCACTCCCAGTTCATCTGACTCGCACCAATGAATGAATGAATGAATGGACTGTAGTTATCTCATTCTGGTGAATGAATGGGTTTATTGGTTGACAAGGAGAGATGAACTGGATAGTCCATGAGGGGCTGATCAAAAAGAAAGCAACAAAAAGTCTTAGTAAAGTATTCCTGATAGCTGCTAAGTAAGCTACATCAACTTAATGGAACATCTGTCATAACTGTTGTAGCACTCCTGTGGATACCAGCCCCTACTTTTATGTCACTCATTGCCTGAAGGTGAACACAGCAAGGGCTAGTTTTACTTGTGTATGTGAAATGGGCAGGGAGTTCCTGTAGCACAGCTAATATATATATTTTTTAACATCTGTACAACAGGCTGTTCCTATTTGAAGTATGGCAATGCTTCCACTTTTATTTATTTATGCAGTTCATTTATATGTCAGCCTTTGTCTACCGTGGAAGACAATCATTAAGCTTAAATTGCTTGAAAGTCTTTAAGGGCGGTCACCTGACCTGGCATTTTCCTTTTGAATCGTAAACCAAAGTAGTCTTAAATTTCACAGTTTTGTAGGCAAGTTAAGTAGTGATACGTCATGGAAACCCCTAGGTCAACTTGCTGCCTTACTTCTGCAACATGTATTGTAGACTATTATGGGATGTCTTTCTACTGTACAGGACATGCCAGTGGAAGCTCTTTATTTTCTTAATGACATTATGTTGGTTAAGCCTGTGATAGTAAGATTGTCAGTAAATAAATTAAGCCCTGTGCCATAAGATACTTCTCACATAACCAGTGCTCACTGCAGTACCTAGCAGGTCAGCACTGCTTTCTCTGCATCTTTTGAACATCTATTGTGCTTCCACACTTACTTAAAACCTGTGGGGGTGTTACATTTTTGCCCACATTTACTTTCATCCTTCTAAAAGGTAGGTAGGCAGGAGGTAATAGCAGGAACTAGCTTTCATGCATACAGTATTGTTTGAGTACTGGGTGAGAGGTAGGTAAAAATTACTCATGAATACTTGGGCATTTGCTTGTCCTCTGTATAACACTATAGTACTGGTACGTTTTGTTTTCTCTCCAGTAAAACGGTATTTCATAAGGACCAGTATATTATAAATGAATGTCTTGTGCAATGTATAGCATTCCAAGTAGGATATATGTGTATTCTTGACAAAACAGTGCAAGCATAAAGTAAATAGAGATAACAAGTTCATGAGAAAGATTGTGATTTATGACGTGAATATATAGCTGCTGTGTCTACAGAGATCTGATAGCAACAGATAGCATTTAAACTCATGACTCACATCCTGTGTTTAGTCTTGAGTGCCAAATGAATTGTTAGAATATTGATCACTGCCTCAGAATTGCACACTTTATTCCAGAAGAAACAGCAGAGACAAGCCTTTTCCTTTAAATGCAAGTCATGATTTGTAATAAGGCCACCAGAGACAATTACAGCATGATTAGTTTACTTGCCAGCAATGCATGTTAATATTCCCATAACCAGCCCTTTTTGGCAAAGTCAGTAATATTAGACAAACAAGTTGTTAACATACATTCTTTCTCTACAAGAAAGTAGTAGAGTAAAATAAGGGAGTAGCCATGCATACACCATATCATCTATGGTGTATAAATCTATTTTAAGGGAGTAATATTTTGACTGTTTCAGTGGTAGTAAGTGCTCAGGACCTGGAAGGGAGCAGGTCCTTGCCTCTGTTAAAGACCTTTATGATTTCCTACCTTCTTCTGCTTCCACTCCTTCCTCTTCTAGACCTGGCTAAACCCTACATAAATAGAGGCCTCCTTTCCATGTGAGGAGGCCCTTAAGTATAATACTGCATTTCCATCTCTGGTGCTGGTGGTCACCCAAGAGGCTGACTATATCAGATACCACAGTGTAGTCCTGATCAGTCTGGGACTGCCCATGTTGCTGCTTGGAGAACAATTATCAAGGATGAGTGCTTTTTAGATGTGATCTTTCCTATGCCACATTCTGGAAATCACTGATCCTCTCCCAGTAAAAGGTCTTCCTGTGGATCAGTCCATTTCAGCAAAACTCTTGTGATAGGCCTAGACTCTACTGCTCTGAAGGGTTGTAGATGCTGCCCTGGCTTTAAAGAAGGGTCTGTGCTTTTACTCCTTGTCTTAAAGTGATGTTCACACTGCAGTATATAACAAAGTGATGTTAACAGTGCAGTATATAACACCTTTGCTCTCACATGATACCTGGACTGTATATAAGAGGATACTTTTGACACATCAGTGTTTTGGGTCCACATATAAGATTCCTCAGTTTCACTCTGGCTATACATCACTTCCAGTATAGTATTAGCATTAGGGTTTTCCAAAATGCCCAGAGTCTTCAACAAGATGTTACTGTGGTTACCAAAGCCTTTCAGGAGAAATACCTCTTGGTGCACCCATACCAGGATGACTGTCTCCTGGTAGCTTCATTCAGGAACTGCTTAACATTGTGCCTTTTGTGGGAACATTCTTGCATGCAGTCTTCTTCTTTGGGGCACAGTAGAACACTCTCCAGTGTTGATCATACCTGTCCTTAGATAGGCCCAGAATGTTACAACTTTGGTCAAACTGGTGAGGATCAAATCATTATGCAGGCCATCTGTGCTGCATCTTGTGAGCTGTGTGGCTACCATGATCTTCACTGTCTCATTAACACATCAAGAGTATGTGAGTGTCATAGTGGACTGTGAGGGCTCAGTGGCTTCAGGATCACCACATGTTCACTGACCTTCTTGTGGTACTGGGCACTTGTTACTAGATCATAGAGTGGTGGATAATTCCACCAAACTTTTGTTAGTTCTTCCTTTCTTATAGGTGAAGATGGCACAGATCCTAATTATGGATGCCTCACTTGTGGGTTGGAGAGCTTATTTAGACTTCCACTCAGGGCAAGGAGTGAGGTCCCCCCGAAGAAAAGATTTCACATCAACTAGTTGAAAATGAGGGCAGTTCTCTTGACCACAAAGGCTGTGAAGAAGAAACTGTTTCCAAAGCCTGATCTCGTCTGGTCAAAAAAAAGAAAAGAAAATACTGTGGTACCTAAAAAAACAAACTGGCATAAAATCATACTGTCATGCAGGGAGGCAATGTTCATTAGGGTCAGGCTGTAGAGAAAAGCATCACTCTCTCAGTAGCTCACTGCCCCTAGAATTCAACAGGCTAGAAACACTGTGATTTATTTTCTTGTTTTACTGTACTGGAGATGAAGATTCAAACGTCATGTCTGGTAAGCTTCCTCCAAAAACAGAGCACTCCAGAGATGTGGCCACTTTGCTCCTCAGAACATGATCCTCAGTCTATTCTTCCCTGTTCAACAGACAAATGACAAGTAGATGTGCAGACATTCTTTCTCATGGCATCTTCCCTTTTCCATCTATTTCAAATCTTGTTGCAAAAATAGAGAAAATATCAAAACATTTTCTTCTCAGCCTTGGTAACTAGGAAGTCCCTAATGATACAAGAAGCTCCTCTGGCCCAAGCTAAGGTGGTTTTCTATTGCTGGGATGAAAACCAGCTCCCACCTCATGACCCAGCATCTAAAATAGACCCCCTGATCTCACTGTTTTTCCAGCCAAGATCTCTGAGGATGGAAATGGTTGTTAGTTGGGTAGATTGATATCCTGTGTCATCCAGTTAGCTTACAGGGAATCTTCAACTACCTCAGACAACTGTGCCATTTAGGATACAGATATTCAAGGTGAAGATGCATAACCTGTCTGTGCATCGTGATTTTGTGAATAGCAGGATTGTGGACTACGAGTGCTGAAATTTCATCTTCCTTTAAAGAACCCATCTTCACCATGGAACTTGAGTTTCATGGTAGACAGGATTACTTTTCCATTATTTAAGCAAGCTCACTTTTAGTATTGAAGGTTGTGTATTAGAAAGCACTTTTCCTGATGGCCATCTTCTTTGCTGATAAGATTGAGTAACTGATTGACTGACTGACTGACTGATTGATTTGTTAGTTGAGTGAGTGAGTCAGTACAATAACACAAGTGCAGTTAGCCATGTTTAGCACTGTAGGAATATAGAGTACAAATTAAAATGCAAAATCGTATAATTATAGGTACATAGGCTTCTGGTATGTGTGCACTAAAGACACGGTGGTTGAATGGTTTAAGCAAGAGGTGTGATGGAGATATTTCATACTGACCAGGAAATAATCAAGGTATATTATCTGGGCCCATAGAGCTGGCATGTATAGTCTTGGAGTGTGCTTTCAGCGTCTGTTTAGAGGTTGTTACCATGGCTGGTACGGACTAGACAATTCATGTTGGAAGTTTGATGATGGCAGAGAAGGAGAAGTTATCTGCAAGGATGTTAGCTACATCCTCAAGATGTGAGTGGGTGATGCCATTAAAGATAAGAGTAGCACAATGCTGAGTATTATTTCTGAGGTTTTGTACATAATTAAAAAAGTCTTCTACTTATCTTTTGCTAACATAGCAATTTTTATTTCATAATTAGCTCCCAAGTTCTTTATTAACCCTAACTCTGTTGAGGTTGATTTTAACATACTGAATTTGTGTTCTGTTCTTTAAAGCTATGAGTTTTTTTCCCTTTTATTGATGTGTTTACTTATAGTTGAGTTCCACTAGAACGGTTTGTGTCTAAACTTGGCATTTCATTTGTGGCAAATAAGAACATTAGCCTTTATGTATGAACTGAGATGGTAGTATAGAATCTGGGTATGTGCATCAGTATTTGCTATATGGTTCTTGAGGAGTGAGGGACTGTCGAATCATTTCAAATCCTCAGTGATGCTTGGGTTGCTTGTTTCCTGTACTGAGATCACATCATGGCTAACACAGCACATAGATTTGATGTTAACGATGAGGGTATAACACTGGATAAGAAGCAGATGGACTGTGTTTGTGAGGGCAAAATTAAGTATATTGGTATGCCTAGTGGGGGGAGAGTACTGTTTGATCAGAAAAGTTTGCATTTATAAAGCAAAGGAAGTACTGCACATAGTTATTTATACTTGTGTAGGTATGTCAGTTTATGGAATGGTGATTAAAATCCTCTGGACATATGGTATTTGTACATAAGGAGAGGGACTCTAGTTTATTAATATATGCTCCACAGTATACAGCTCAGCAAGCTCCTGCCTGGTGCCCTGCAGAGTTCTTCAGCAGCAGAGAGACAAAAGAGAGACTTTGAAGTGATTAAGTATAATTTTTCTGCATTTTCTTGCTGCCTTTAGTTAATTCCGCCTAAAACATCAATTTTCTAGAGTTTCTGTGATTTAAATAGCTTGTTTCAGCTACATATTGTACTTATTTTACTGCCTGCACTTTAACAAATTCGTTTTTGTGTTTAAATTACCTGTTTAACTGTTGTTGGCTACACACTCAAGTGTGATAGCCATATCTGTGCATTTAAAGCGTTTTTTTTATTGTATCTGCTTTATTTTCTGAAAAAAAAAAAAAAAATATATATATATATATATATATATATATATATATATATATATACTTGTTTTCCCGCCTTTCTAAGCTAGTATAGTCCAGTTTTCAGGTTAGTGCTGAATTCAGGGCTGTGTTTAGCCTCGGTGGTGGTGCTGCGGTAGCGTTGTCGCCTCACAGTAAGACGCTGTCCAGTTTGATTCACAGCTAGAGCATCTTCTGTGTGGAGACATACGTGAATGGGCGTACCTTCGTTGAAGGTTGTGCGTCAGGGCTGGTAACTCGGCACATAAAAATCAACTACCAATCATTAGTGGACCAGAGTTCTGCTGTGGCGACCCCTAACCGGGAAAAGCTGAAAGACACAAACAAATTACAAGTTTCTGTGCTTGCCCATACCTTACTTGGATATAAGGAAGTTTCTCTGTTCACTGTGAAAGAGGGAGCTTTGAGCAGCCTATCTGTCCTTGGAGGAGTGGTTTCAGCCCAGAAAACTAGCAGTTTATTGGCCATTTTGGGCTAATTTCTACCTCTTTCATTTCCCTGCTATAAAACCCACACTTGCAAGGTTTTTGTGCTAGTATAAAGCTCAACAAGCTCCTGCCTGGTGCCCTGCAGAGTTCTACAGCAGTAGAGAGACAAAAGAGTGACTGGAGTGATTAAGTATCATTTTTCTGCATTTTCTTACTGTCTTTAGCTAATTACACCTAAAAAGCCAATTTTCTAGAGTTTCTGTGATTTAAAAAGCTTGTTTCAGCTACATATTGTACTTATTTTACTGCCTGCACTTTAACAAATTTGTTTTTGTGTTTAAATTGCCTGTTTAACTGTTGTTGGCTACACACTCAAGTGTGATAGCCATATCTGTGCATTTAAAGTGTTTTTTTGATTGTATCTGCTTTATTTTCTGGAAAAAAAACAAAAAATATACTTGTTTTCCTACCTTTCTAAGCTAGTATAATCCAGTTTTCAGGTCAGTGCTGAATTCAGGGCTGTGTCACAAGTTTCTGTGTTTGCCCATACCTTACTTGGATAGAAGGAAGTTTCTCTGTTCACTGTGAGAGAGGGAGCTTTGAGCAGCCTATCTGTCCCTGGAGGAGTGGTTTCAGCCCAGAAAATTAGTCCTTTATTGGCCATTTTGGGCTAATTTCTCTCTCTTTCATTTCCCTGCTATAAAACCTGTATTTGCAAGGTTTTTGTGCTAGTATACAGCTCAGCAAGCTCCTGCCTGGTGCCCTGCAGAGTTCTACAGCAACAGAGAGACAAAAGAGAGACTTTGGAGTGATTAAGCATCATTTTTCTGCATTTTCTTGCTGCCTTTAGCTAATTCCACCTAAAACACAGATTTTCTAGAGTTTCTGTGATTTAAAAAGCTTGTTTCAGCTACATATTGTACTTATTTTACTGGCTACACTTTAACAAAGTTGTTTTTGCATTTAAATTACCTGTTTAACTGTTGTAGGCTACACACTCAAGTGTGATAGCCATTTCTATGCATTTAAAATGTTTTTTTATTGTATCTGCTTTATTTTATGAAAAAAATACAAAAAAACTAAGCTAGTATAATCCAGTTTTCAGGTTAGTGCTGTATTCAGGACTGTATTACAAGTTTCTGTGTTTGCCCATACCTTACTTGGATAGAAGGAAGTTTCTCTGTTCACTGTGAAAGAGGGAGCTTTGAGCAGCCTATCTGTCCCTGGAGGAGTGGTTTCAGCCCAGAAAATTAGTACTTTATTGGCCATTTTGGGCTAATTTCTACCTCTTTCATTTCCCCTGCTATAAAACCCACATTTGCAAGGTTTTTGTGCTAGTATACAGCTCAGCAAGCTCATGGCTGATGCCCTGTAGAGATATACAGCAGCAGAGAGACAAAAGAGAGACTTTGAAGTGGTTAAGTATCATTTTCCTGCATTTTCTTGCTGCCTTTAGCTAATTCCACCTAAAACACTGATTTTCTAGAGTTTCTGTGATTTTAAAAGCTTGTTTCAGCTACATATTGTACTTATTTTACTGGCTACACTTTAACAAAGTTGTTTTTGCATGTAAATTACCTGTTTAACTGTTGTAGGCTACACACTCAAGTGTGATAGCCATTTCTGTGCATTTAAAGTGTTTTTTTTATTGTATCTGCTTTATTTTCTGAAAAAAAAAAACTTGTTTTCCCACCTTTCTAAGCTAGTATAGTCCAATTTTCAGGTTAGTGCTGAATTCAGGGCTGTTACAAGTTTCTCTTTCATTTCCCTGCTATAAAACCCGCATTTGCACTCTTTTGCATGCCGGGCAGTGCTGGTTAGCTAGGGAATAACTATTCCTGGCTCCACAAAGTCTACACTTCAATTTTCCCTTGAAACTAGACAAACTTTGAACTTAAGCACTCAAACCATTCACTTCTCATACCGGCACTTGCTCAAAACTCATAGCAAGCACTAATAAACCTTAGCACTAGACCCCCCCTATACTGTAGAGAAGGACAAGGGTCTCTATTCGACCTTACCAGCCAATCAGTAAAACAGTTCACTGTACCTATCCAGGCATGTCCAAAGGGCAGTTTCCGGTGTACTCTCTGGTCCAACTAGTGACTCTGGGCATTTTGAGGCAATGTTACAATTGCCTCATGTACACAGACAACCCTCTCCTCCTTCCACCAAACATTAATACATGCGAGAGATGCAATTATACAGCCAAACTGGAGGCCAAGCTCTCTCAACCCAAGACTGGACCAGGCAGTCAAGAGGAGAAGGGAATTAATTGCATCACACCACCAGTCTCACATAGACCTATGAAACCAGCACTGGCAAAAAACACATATAAATACACAAAAACATACTCAGAGGCTCTAAATAAAAATCTGCAAAAGCAACAGAGACCTCCAAAGCAGACATCCATGCAACCTCCACCCCCCAACACAAACCATGAAACACATATTTCACAAAACCAGTGTGCCACACAATCACAGCCCTTAAGGCAAAATAATATACCCAACACACTAGTAATAGGTGACTCTATAGTTAGGCACACTGATATCCCACTCACTAGGCTGAACAAGGAGAAGGTTACTGTTAGCTGCCTATACGTGCCAGGATCCACCACATAAAACAAGCACTCAGGTCACTCCAGAACAAGTACAAATATGACTCTGTCATTGTCCATGTTGGTGTGAATGACCTGAGCCGTACCTCCCTGGACTACATGAAAAGAGACATGGAGGAGCTCTTTGATCACATAGCCCAGGCCAGTATGACCCTGACCCTGAGTAGCATCCTGCCCTCACCAAGAATGATACAGCGGTATAGAGAAAAAATTATCAATTTCAACAATTGGATAAGCTTCTGGTGTCATTCAAAGGGGATCCAGTGTCTGTCAGCCTGGGATGACATGCTCAATGAGCCACGCTGCTTCACTAGAAACGGCTTGCACCTGTCACCCTTAGGCTTTTGAATACTGGCCAAGGCTCTTGCTGGCCCCATAGTGCCTTTTTTAGGCAAGGCTCAAAAGACAAACCCACCACCGTAAATAGCACAAGTAACAAAAAACTGAGGGTAATGCTACTCAATGCCAGAAGTCTAAACCTCAAAATGCATGCACTCGAGGCATTCCTCAGTTTGGAGAAAATCGATATATGTGCAGTAACAGAAACCTGGTTTAAGGCTCCAGAGAGCACCCCAGCACTACCAGGCTACAACTCCTACCATACATTTTGGCCACAATACCTGGACCAAAATACAAAAGGCGGGGGAGTATCCATATTCATCAAGGATACCCACACCTCCAGGTTAGTGGTACAGCACGATGTTTCAGAGATCATCCACGTGCAACTAACAATGGGCAAAACTGCTATTCAAATTATAGCTTGCTACAGATCACCCACCATGTCCCAGGACTCCCACTCCACATTCCTGGAAACACTGGGAAACATAAAGGTCCTACCAAACACCCTGATATTGGGTGATTTCAATTACCCAAACATTAACTGGGAGAACTACTCAAGTACAAACTCCCTTGCCCAACATTTCCTAGAATTTATAAACTCAAATGCCCTGGATCAACTGGTCAACACCCCTACCAGAGGTAACAACATATTGGACCTGGTCATCACCAACATGGGCAACCGGTGTTCCACACCAGATATCAACCCCTCGCTGGTTAGATCTGACCATAAACGAATCACTCTGAATACCCACATTCTGCCACCACCCCCGGTCAAAGAAACCACCGTGAAAAACTTTTCAAAAGCAAACTTCACGTTACTTAAGAATGAGGTGGGAAGTTTCAAAGCCCCCATGCTAAATGATAACGCTGTCCAAGCTGCAAAATCCTTTACTAATGCACTCTGCGGGCACCTACAACAATGCATGGATAGTGCTATCCCAAAAAAAAACAAGACTCACTCCTCCAAGAAACGGAAACCAGTCTGGTGGACCCCTGCCATAAACAAGCTATACAATAGAAGAAGGAAACTAGTACAGAAAAGAGTAAAATCCCAAGAAGGGAAGACATCCCTGATCAGTACTAGCAAGAAACTACATTCCCTCATAAAATCATCCAAGGCTAGCTTCGAAAGAAAAATTGCCATGGACTCCAAAGATAACCACAAGGCATTCTTTAGCTATGTCAAGATTCTAAGTGGCAATTCTCAGATCTGCTCGAAGTTAGTGCAGAATAGCACAAAATACACTGAACCGACCAATATAGCCAACATCCTGGCAGACAGGTTCAGTGCAAACTTCACCCCCCTCTCAACCCAAAAGGGCCCATAACTATTCCAGAAGAATGTAGTGCCCCTGAAATCACAAGCACTCAGGTTAAAACAGCCCTCTCCAAAGCCAAAAACACATCATCAATGGGACTGGCCGGTGTCCCAGGCTGCGTCCTACATGAGTTCGAAGATGAACTAACCCCTCACCTAAACACACTGTTCAAACTCAGCCTCTCCATAGGCTACGTGCCCACAGAGTGGCACACAGCAACAGTTATTCTACTCCACAAAGGTGGAGCCACAATGGACCCCTATAAGCCTGATTAGCCTGATTAGCTATGGAGTGCATCATCATGGATCTTATTAACAGAGACATTGGAAACCTCCAAACACTGGACCCTACCCAGTTCGGCTTTGTTAAGGGCAGAACATGCCTCCTAAACCTGGTGGACTTCTTTGAGACAGTTACCAAGGCTATAGATGAGGGAAAGGTGGTCCACACAGCTTACCTAGACCTCGCAAAGGCCTTCAATACCATTCCCCACTCAGGTATTATAGACAAGCTCACCAGCCTGAACATAAACCCCTATGTCACGAGATGGGTTGCCAACTGGCTCACGGACAGAACCCACATGGTAAGAGTTGTGGGAGCTAGGTCTGACTCTAAACCAGTTACAAGTGGCATTCCCCAGGGTTCAGTCCTAGGATCCCTCCTGTTCGGCATATACTTCTCAGAGGTACAGGCAAGCACAGGAGGACTATGGCTGACCAAGTTCGCAGACGACTGCAAACTAAGGGCTATAATTGACTCTCTTGCTGACACAGACATCCTCGAAAAGGGTGTCACTGAGACAGATACCTGGTGTCAAAACCATGGCCTCAAGCTAAATGCCAAAAAGTGCATAGTCATCCCCTTTGGAAAAAGCAAAGTACCCACAAACTACCACATAGGTGGTAGCCCCCTAAATATGGAAGACGTAATAAGGGATCTGGGGACCCAAATAGATAGTAACCTCTCCTTTGATAATCACATTGCCAAAGTGGTTAGAAAATCCTTCTATGTGGCCCACCTAATCACAAAAGGGTTTGCATCCAGATTAAAAGAGGTCATTGGGCCCCTCTATGCATCACTCATCAGACCCATCATAAAGTACAATGCTCCATTTGGGATATACCTTACAAGACACCTGCAACAACTGGAAAGACCACAGAAGTACTTCACCAAGAGGATCACTGGCCTCAAGCAGATGCCCTATGCAGCTCGACTGAAGAAACTCCAGCTGTACTCGGTTGCAAAACGCCTACTCAGATGATCTCTGCCTGACATATAAGGCCATGTCCGACCGAGAATTGATGGACATGCTCCACCTAAAGAAAACCATATCCCCTCGAGCTACACACTCCAGGGATCTAAACCTCACCGCAACAATAAATAGGACATGCTGGAGGGATAGATTCCTGTCCCAGGGACTTCCCATGCTCTGGAACAAGATTCCAGTCTACATTAGGCAGAGCTCCTCGCTAACCCTCTTCAAGAGAAACCTTGACGAGTGGATGGGAAACAAAATGTTTACCCCAGGGATCACTTCAATGGCTCTGCTGGACAGAGACACAGGGGAACTAATCTAAGGGGGCGGAGAAAGCCAATACATTCTGGCTAGGCTTATAAATGCCTTCGGGCAGATAGCCTAGTACCTACCTATGAACCTATGAACCTATGGATGGAATTCTATAGTAGGCCAGCAT
This sequence comes from Protopterus annectens, assembly GCF_019279795.1. Classification (NCBI taxonomy): domain Eukaryota; kingdom Metazoa; phylum Chordata; order Ceratodontiformes; family Protopteridae; genus Protopterus; species Protopterus annectens. The sequence goes on from NC_056739.1 coordinate 1,168,181,878, forward strand.
GTGGTACGAAGTTTTGTTTATTCATAAGAGGATATGAAGGAGATCAAGGTCATTTTGTAAGTCTAAAGGTGATGCTGTTTCAAATAAAGACCACCAATGTTACTGCTACTGATGCACATGGGCTTAAATGAGTGCAAGGCAGAGAAGCCAGTTAGCTAGAAAGGGCTGTCACTGTTCTGGAGCCAGGATTTAGTGAGAACAAAAATATTCATGTTTTCCAGAGTTAAGAAAGCATTGAGGGAGGGTATATTCTAAGCACTGAGTAGTACTACATTGATATTTTCTAGACTGGAATTTGTATTTACTAGACTGTTAGCCCTATTAGAGAGACATTGCCTAGAAAAGGGGTAGAGAACATTTTAGCCACTGTATGAAAGCCTTAATGAGATAGATGCAGTCCATCCTTGAGGAAACAGGTGGGACTGTATTCCACCTCCCTGCAGGTTGACACATATCACCCCCCTCCTTAGAATGACACCAATAATTAAGCCAGTTATTAAGGTCAATCACATTTTGCTTATGTTGTTGTATCATTCTTGGTGACAGTAGGACACTACTCAGGACTAATGTATTTCCAGCCTTGGATCCATTTTCAGAGAGCGTTGTCATTTATTTCTTTACATACTCTAAGGTGGTACATCTCAAATCATTTAATCCCACATGAGCAATGAATACATCATAGTCACACTTGGGCTGAAGGAACTTGTGTGCTTTGGTGACACATGTTTTCTAGCACCTGACAGGCAGCTTGTTGTATCTTATCTTTACTAAGCCTTGTGAATGCTCCATCAGTGTACCAAACTATAGAGTCACCTATAGCAAGTACATTACCATGATGAGTGAACTGGTCTTGTTATCTGGAAGTGCTTGGACAAACCACTCTGGTGACGTGTATGTGGTGCTGGTGGTAGTGAAAGAAGCTATCTGTGGTATGGAATCATTCTCCATGTGTTGCTGTGGCTTCTGTGTTATGCACATGTCTACAATACAGTGCTTAACAGGTCTTTGTGGTGTGGCAAGGGACATTTGGAGTTCCTCATCATAGGAAGGTTTTATGTTTGTCTAGCAGACCATAGGTGCAGCATGAGTTTGGGTGCTAATAACGAGTTTGAGTGAAAGGTTTGCCTCCCGTAGTAATAAACATTTCCATTGTTTCACATGTGGAATCATTCTGTGTTAATAAATGGTTGTCAGTGAACAAGTGTTAGTTTATACACTCTCTCAGGGGGCCTGGTTCTAAAAGGTTGTCAGTAGATTTGGCAGGGACAGCCAGAGGACACACCGCTGATCTACAGATGTCAGGTGGAGTATGTTTTTAGATGCTCTGGAATTTATTTCTTTATTATTTATTTATTTAAAGGGTATTTGGGAAAAGGAAGGCATAGTCTGTAAAGGCTTAAACAGCCGAGGCACTACAGAAGTGTAAAGTGTGTTTTTGCTGATTTTTCTAACTTTCATATCTGTTTGTTATTTTAATAAATTTAAAAAGAAGTGTTAAGACTGGCTGGTTTGTTTCTTTTTGTGGTGGAATATCTTCATCTGTTTTTTGCTGTGGAGGTATATATTTTAAGGCCAGTGAGTCGTTTTCTTCACTACCCAGGATGTTTAGAGAGGCTTCACAGGAATCTACCCAGAGGACTACTGAGAGATTTTTTTAGTCCAAATGAGTGACAATATATTGCCAGCAGCTCAAATCCATGGTTTAGAACATGATGAAAGTAGCTGTAGTGAAATGCCACCAATTGTGTATAACAAATGGGAGAGGATAGCCGACAGCGGTCCGGTAATCCTTTCTTTGCAATTGGAAAGAATCATGAAGTAACTGCAACCCCTGAACTACAGGTACTTTATGTAAAAATAGAGAAACTGATTTTTAAACAGACCTCTGTTTTCTTTAATTCATTGAGCATTGAGCTGAATATGAGGGGTCTATGTGCTGTTAAGAGCCCCTCAGCTCCATTTAATATGGAAGATGAAGAGGATAAGAAGTTTTATGCCCATTGGACTGCCGCAGCACGTAAGTGCAGCCTGGAATGGATAAACGTTTTAATAGAAAGGGACAATGTTAAGAAACAGAGGTTAATAGAAGAAACTAAGACTCTATGCCAAAGTGTTACTCAAAAAAACAAGTAGTGAAGCTTTGGAATGTTTTTTAACTGGGGTTAATGACAAGCAGCTTGTTTTTTGGAAAGAACTTTTGGAAAGGAAAAAAGTTAAGTTAATACGTAACCATAGGGACTATGAACGCAATTTAACATTCACAGCAGCAACTAATCAGTATAAAAAAACATAATCAGGTGAGATTTGAATGGGAGAAGGAAATAAAGGAAGTACAAAGAACATTATCCATCGCAGCGGGTAGTCTTACATCTTTGGTGGAATATGAAAGTGAGGAGGAGGATGGCTTTCCACTGCTGCTTAGTGCGGAGAATCCCGGCTACATGAATAAAACTTTTCGTGGGCAAAGGAATAAGTACTGGAAGAGAACAAGAAACCAGGATCATGGACAAGAAATTAATGGGGAGTCATTTTATAACTCCAGGACATTTAAGTGAGGCAAGTGGCATTAATGTGAGAACAATTCAAAATGTAGAATGTGCTTACATTGTGAATTTAGCAGGTAGCATCTTAACAGCTGATGAAATTTCTGTATTAAATAAAGGTTTAAAATTTATCCCTACAGTTTATACCTAGAGGTTATGAAATAAAATGTGAAATTTTAAAATTTATAAGAAAATTACATCTGATTGATTATTTTGCAGATTGTAGTAATATACAAACAATAAGTGACAAAGAAGATGACTCTTGTATTTCTGATTGTGATTTGGATGCATATTGTAAACTGAGCACAGATAAACTTGTTGTGCTCCATTTTTCACAATATATGAAAATGTGTTATTTGCATTTACATAATGAAAAAGTAAATGCAAAAGTAGGAATAGAATGTTATAATAAAGCAGTGAATAAGTACAAAGATTTACTAACTAAAGGTGTAAGACAAATATTTTTCATATGAGGATATGCATCATAAATGTAATGTTAAAGATAGCACTATGACATATTTGTTCTGCCTTCCAAAAATGCATAAAAGTCCAATTGTGTCAGCATGTGGCTACTCATAATCGTGCCTGCTTTCTTCATAGATATTTAATGGATGAGGTGGTGAAATTGTCTTCTTATATTAAAGATACTTTTGACTTCATAGACAAAATAAAAGATGTAAGATAGACAAAAAATATGTTTTTTATAGTGTTTTTTGTAGTGAGTCTATACACTAGTATTGAACATGCATATGGGATGGAAGATTTGTTATATTTTTTAAAGGATACTCCTAAAACACATTATGTCTTAGAGTTGGTACATTTCTGCCTTAATAATAATATTTTTGAAATCAGTGGTGAATTATTTGAACAATTACAGGGCACTGCTATGAGGACAGCTTTTTCCCCCATGTATTCCAATTTATTTATGGGACTGTATGGAAATATGTATATTTATAATACAGCTTTTTTTTAAATATGTGGTAAAATATCATAGATTTACAAATGATTTGATTTTTATTTGTGATGGGGGAAGGGAAGACGTGGAAGGCTTTGAAATAATCTACATAAAAATCATTTTAATATTAAATTTGATGGAGTGCAGAAAGGAGTAGAGGGTATTTTTTTTTAGATATTACTTTAATAGGTAGAAGTAAAAGAGTTATTCAGACTAGAATTCATAGGAAATTTGAACAATATGATCACATTTTACATGGGAAGAGTTGCAATCCCCCATACATTAAAATCCATTCCATATGGTGAGTTTTTAAGAATTAAAAGGCTTTATAGTGATAAAAAGAATGTCAATTGGAAATAGAAAAAGCAATTAAAATGTTTGTAAATAGAGGATATGATGAAGTAATAATAGAAGGAGGTATACGAAAAGCATATGATAAAAAAGCAAAGCCAGTAGTACTTAGAGAAAAAAAGAGATGACAGAATCATGAAAGAAGAGGGTCAAAAAATGCTCTTTGTTACTAAGTATACAATATTTTCTGATAAGTTAAGTCAATTAGTGAGGTATTATTGGGGAGTTTTGGAAAGATGTAAACAACGGAACTCCTTGGTTAGAAGTCTACCTCAGATATATACAAAAGGAAGAAGTATTGGGCACTTTATAGTGCACAGGAAGTTTTATTTGCTGGATGTAAGGAGAAATAAGGAACTTAAAGTTCAAGGCTCTTTTCCTTGCGGAAAGTGTAAACATTGTAAATACATAGTATGGGGTTTTGATGAGATAAATGGAAAAAAGTTTTTTTTAAGAAAGGGCTCTTTAAATGTGATAATGAGGGGGTAATTTATGGGTTAAAATGTCTATGCAACAAAGTATATATTGGGGAAAGTAAGAGAAGCTTTGCAGCTAGGTTAAAAGAACATATGAGAGGTATAAATAAGGGTAGGGAAGATAATCCAGTAGCTTCACGTCTTTTAGAATGTTGGGAGTGTGGCCTAATGGTTAAGGTGTTTGCCTTACAAACACAAGGTGCAGGGTTTGAGTCTCAAGGGATAATTGGCTAGGCCTAAAATGGCTCGCAAGGGCAGTTGGCCTAGTATTATCTATGAACCTATGAATGTATAATGGTACCCCTTAGGGGATTACATGCAACTATTTTAGAACAAATTAAATATCAAGAAATAAATGTTAATAATATTAAGAGAAAGTTGTGGAGAAAAGAATCAATTTTATTTTGAAATTTAATACCTTGATTCCAGGTGGTTTAATAAAGAGTGTCATTGGAAGTGTTTTCTTTAATTGTTTTTATTGTATTAATTATTTAAATATTTAATTGGATAATGGATTTTATTGTGTGTATTTAAAGGGTATTTGGGAAAAGGAAGGCATACTCTGTAAAGGATTAAACAGCTGAGGTGCTAGAGAAGTGTAAAGTGTATTTTTGCTGATTTTTGCTGACTTTTGTATCTGTTTGTTATTTTAATAAATTTAAAAAGAAGTGTTAACACTTGCCGGTTTGTTTCTGTTTGTGGTAGAATATCTTCATCTGTTTTGTGCTGTGGAGTTATATGTTCTGGAATTTGAAGACCCTTAGCCTATCTAGGAGGGAGGGGAGCTGTATGGAACATAAAGGGACAGAAATGGGGTAGGAAATGGAGTAGAGAGGAAAGCAGTTGAGAGGAAAACAACAAACAAAGGCAAACACATAAGGAAAGTCATAAGGTATGAAAAATCTGGGGGATAATGATTTTTCAACAGAAAGGGACTATTTTATTTATAGGAAATAAGAAGATAATTGAGAAGGTAATGAGGGAAGGCTGTTGATGGGATATATGGAGAAGGGCAGGCAGCAGGGACAGATAGGCAAATGTAAACATACAGATGGAGTGGTAGACCGACAAATGTTTGGGAGGACAGTGGGTGGGGACAGAGGTACATAGGGTGGACAAATGGTGATGAGGAGGGTTGGACAATGAACAAGGAATGAAAACTGGAGGAAAAACACTAGAATAGGGTTTTGGTAGCTGCTGACACAGCTGGATGACAGGCTGCCTGAGACAGCAACATACCCAGACAGAACTTACCTAGGTGGCCAGTGCTACGGACTGATTGCTCTTCTGGTGGCAAATGGGCAAAGTTGACCAACTGCATGACTCCAAAAGCCCTGCCAGAAGGTGCACCCTATTGCTGAGGCAGGCATTTAGTTGATGCCACATTTCAGCCACCATAAACCACTGCAACTGATGCCAGGAGGCCATGGCAAACCTCTCACATTCACACACGGAAAAGGAGCTTTCACATCACTCCAGAGAAATGGCCACAAAGAGCATCAGTGAACCATATAGTCCACCTCCAGCAAGAAAACCATTTTCTTTTCAGGGAGGCAGCCCTGGTGGCCACTGATGGTGCAGGATTAGCCAACAAAGACTGAAGTGGGTTTGACCTTTCTTCCTCCTCCACAACAGAACCTGTGGAAGGATGAATGGAAAAATGATTTGACACACAAGCTAACAATACCATCACAGTTGTACAGGGGGCCGCACAAATGTCCTATAATCTTAATGCAAGGAGTGTCACTCCTGCCTTCTGTGATATCTAGCCATGATTATTTCATGATCCTTTGTCACTACAAAACAGAATATGCTGTGCTAAGTATACAAGTAAAACAGGTATGATATAAGAACACAAACTACTGGGGAAAATGCTGACAATGCATTTCCGGCAGTCTCTCTTTAACCTTTGCCCCCCTGTCAAAGCAGGCCAGTATAGTACCATCTCAGGTAACTGCAGTGATTCTGGCACTGCCCACCAGAATCAGTGGTACCAACAGTATCACCTACCATCCTGACAGACTCCCAAACACCCACTTTGTGCAAGGCCCAATCATAATGCCCTATAGGGGCACTCCAGTAAGTCCCTGTGTGGGAAGTACAAGAATATCTTGCTCTCCCTGGGTACTTCATACCTACAAAATGCCTGAAATAACCATGGTCAGTCAGTTAAATCCATCCGAGGATCTAAATGATAGCCACATGTGCGCAGATGCATGTCTGTAGATTATGTTGCTTAATGTTGTGATGCAGTCTGCTACTTCTGTATGTTCCTAGTGCTGTAGCATTGTGATTGGAATAGTTACAGTGCTACACTGTGGTGCTAAGGGTGCACAAAGGTTGAATGCATGAGCATATTGGTCACATTTCTTATAGTCACCGTGATGTACATGGCTACCACAAGCATATCTGGATAGCACAATGTGCTATGACAGTGATTCAGAAACAGTGGCACTAAGAAGCCTTATTAGCATAACTGCAATGCTATTGGCCCTAATTGTTGAGATATAAACTGGCAGCACCATTTTATGCAACTAAATTCAATACCACACAACAGTGGAACAGACACATTTCAGTAGAGAATTTGTAGACCTGCAACTTTGCAGAGTTAAGAAAAGAGTTACTAACAATCGGAATGAGACCTGCCAGATAAACTGCACCAGCACCCAACACTCATAAATTACTGACAGCTAAAAACAAAATCCTTAGATTTGTTCTTCTTGGAGATGTAAACTACCACTGTTGCCCACAATATAAAAAGGCACTTTGGCTACCAACTAACAGAGCTACCTATCTCAGGGGGTCTATATTAAATCACGAAACGCTTAAAAAAGTGAACAGTGTTTAATCGACCCTATGTAAGTGAAAGCTTACAATATCGAAGTGTCAGAACAGCGATTTTTTTCCAAGGGAAAAAAAAAATCGCTGTTCCAACAAAAAAAATCAATTACAAACATTACATTAAGTGGGGGGCTTCACCCCCCACACCTCCCTACTTAAATATACCAACTCCGAGACTACACTACAGTGCCAAAAATGGCAAAGTACCGAAGCAGCCACGCAAATTCTTTCCCAGGGAAAGAATTTGCTTAACAGCCGCGTCAATATTTTCCGTTTTCAGCCTTTCAGTTCGATTTCGAATGTGTCTTCAGTCTTCTATTATAGACCCATCTCAGGGATACTTTCATTTTCAAAATTATTACACTTGTCTACTACCCTTCCCTTAAAAGGTTATTCAGGAGTAGAGAACAAAGCTACTCCCTCAGAAGTAGTCAAGAAGCTTCACTGACCCTACTTAGGCCAAGATTCAAATTGTCCATTGGAGAAAATGACCTTTCTAGAATGCGACCTGCCATATGGAATCCACTGCCTACTGGCATTAAAAACCATGAAACTTTGAAAACATTTAAACAAAGCCTTAGAAAACACCCAGAAAGAATCTATGTGCACAAGGGAGGGGTTGGCATAATAGTTAAGATGTTTACCTCACAGAAACAAGGTCAGGGTTTGATTCTCATGTTTGAGGAAAAGTGGCTAGGTTTAAAATGACCTACAAGGGTAGCTAGCCTAGTACTGTAAACATGCCTTTGGGACACTGGCTAAAACCACCTGCAGCTTTAACATCACTGAGGTATCATATTAATATTGCTGTGGTATTCTAAACTGCTCTATCTTGTAAAAAGAAGTACCTTATGATATGATATGACGTGTTATGCAAAGCATGTTTTCTATCTTGTAAATGGAAACATCTTTTTAATATGTTGTTATTCACTATACTTTGAATTTAAGCTCTTTCCACTGTATTTTGTTTTATGTAATTTCCTGATTCTATGTTATGTAAGATATGCTACTGATTTTATATACTCTTGTACCAGGTTGTGGCTGAAAAGGATCCATGGACCAGCTTACCAACTTGGTTATCAAACTGTTAAATAAATAAATCAGCAAGAACAACAAACCATGTAGTTGGTGTCAGTCACACTGAGGCAGATGATGTAAGCTACAAATAACATTGAAACTAGGATGATGGTGCAGCACTGCACTGTCCGCCTGTTCTTTCGGAGTAGAGAGGTGCAACCACGTACAATGGAAATATTGTGATGGAGATGCTGCAGCAGGTGTGTCAGTCTGTAATGGGGAAAGACATCTGTAAATTACACTAATCATGGGTGATAAACAGGTACATAAAGGGATAGGAGCTGGTGGCCATAAATACAGTACAGAAATGGAGCTGTGGGGGGGCTATGAAGTATTAATTACAACACATAAACAGGTGCATAAAATGGGGAGATAACCATAAGTATGTCATTCCCACAGCATTCCATACATGCATGTACTAAATGGCATGGTTTTGCCCACAGGTGTGTATGTACTGGCATGGCCATCTGAGGGATGCAATGGCTGAATAAGTTCCCAGGCCAGAAGAATGAAGTACTACTGTAGGTACTCCACACATGGCATGTTACTCCTGCATAAACGTGCTTCAGATAAGAATTATCAGAACCACCAGATTGGCAGGCCAGTCATGGGCATTGTTCTAGTTGTGGCAGATGGCACTCCTCCAGATCTATATTTGGGACATCTCAACAGACTGCACACACAGGTTCCTGTAGTCCTACCCCTTCCCTGTCACCTGTGAACACATAGGCTGCCACCCACACTCATGATTGATGATCACTACATAAATACTGGTCAGCCTAAGGGTCAGCACTCTGTACACCCTATTAGACTGAATGCTTATGGTCCTGTGGTTTTATCCCTTCAGGCCACAGACCTCATTCAAGTCCAAACACTGCAGACCAACACAGTGGGTACCATCACTGGTCATGTCATAGAAGCTTGACCTCTCCACTGCAGGAAGTAATCCCTTACTCCCCATACCCTCCGAGAGTGGCTACCATTTCACCACCCTTGACCCTACCCTATTTCAACATATCATGGCCACTTTTCTTTGGGACCTCCTCCTACCACTCCCATGAACTCTACCTTATATTGTCATGTTGTGGTCACCCACAAACAGCCTCCACTGCCTACCTAGCTAAAGTATCTGGTTTGTCCCTGATAGGATAAAAAAAGAAACAATAAAAACAAAAAATGTTTACACTGCACTAGCAATCAATATTACATTATTCTTTAATTCTGCTGATGGGTACCCAACTGGAAAACAGCTGCAGATTTCAACAAGAAAAGAAACTAGCTGATTTGCTTGCAAAATGCAATTGCAATAAATTCTGTACTACTACTATCTTCAGTCACCATACTAATCACAAAACTAACTCAACAAGACAAAAGACTGTCTCTTATGTCTCAAATTAAATGTGTGCAGGAAGGTACATTTCTGGACATTCCCCTTTCTTGCTTACATCAGCAGCAGTGTTACATATTCATTCAAGCTGTGATCACACGACAGGCAGCTATCCCTAACAGCCAGGTCCCCCAGTAAATCCATGCAGTTAAAACCAAAATGAATCCTGGGCAATCTGTTTTTTGATCTATGCCCAGATTCCAGGCTGATTTTAGAAACAGCCCTGAAAGTATTTTTTAATGAAGCAGCACTCAAGCTGAACACAGGCACACTCGAGTTCTGTAAGCAGGACAATGCAGCTGCTGTAAGCTGCTTGTTTTAACTTAAATACAATAAATAGCATTCATTCATAAAGAAAAAAATACTCTGATGAGGGGGCTGCTGCCCAGCAGCCAGTGTTATGAGCCACCCCTGTCCGAATGGAAATGGACCTAATCAGTTGGTCACTCATCTGGTGATATGTCAGGTACTATATGTACCTCCTCCATTGGCAAGCATGGCCACTGTGTACGGCACTGCAGACACTGACTTGGAGGGCGGCCATTAATACCAGATGCCATAGAGCTACAGCTGCTGCTACAGCAAACATTGTTTCCCTGACATATATCATCTTTCCCAGGGTAAAAATGTGCATGTGCCATGGGGCAGTGCATGTCCTTTATATGTTCCTGAATATAGCGTTTGCATGTACTGTGGGTATAACATGGCTGGTGTTCTTCATTTTCATGTCATCATATAACATGTTATTTTGACCACTGTATGATCTCACTGTGTCGATGAATTGCCCTCATTCTGCATGTTGCCACTGCTCTCACTAATTTAGATATACAATGTGTAATAATTTATGAATGCAAGTCTTTGACCTATTTTATACTTATTTTTGTTTTTCTTTTCTACTTGAAACTTCAAAGGGGTTGTAAGGTGGAATGTATGGCAACAGGTTGCACACCCACCTTTGGTGAAGAAGCTTGTGGGTTCCATTCCCACACCAGGTAGACTGATCCTCATCTCATTAAATTATAAATAATTTTAATAATACCTGAGACAGTAATATAGTTGTAAATATGTTGTATCACACTGCTTTGGAACTGATGTAGTGCCATATGATGCTATATTAGTAGTAATATAAAGTTTCTCCTTCTACAATGTGGAGATTATCAACACGGGTCTCATATGTAAGTTGGCAGAATAACACTGAAAAAACACCTGTTAAAAAGAATTAAGCAAATAATAAATTAGAATTTTGTTCTCTTATTTAAAATTGCAAAATAGCATTATTAGTTTTATCGTAGTTCAGGGATTTCAATGTCATTTGAAGTGCTGAGACTGTGGAAATATGTTCCTCAGAACCCTTTTGTGAAAACAGACAGATGGTGCTGTTTCATGCTTGAACTGGCATCTTTGCAATAGTCTTTCACAATATACACATTAGTAAGGTGTAAGAATGATAAACTATGGTAACTGACTGCATTCTTACAGAGGTATGGTGACAGAACAAAATTATGTCATGTCCTACCTTAGTCCTAAATAATGAACTACATGCTATTTCCACACCAGTTTGCTACAAACTTTGGTTGTAAATTTAGTTGGAAAAGAATGTCTGCTTTTAAAAGACAGGGCACAGTAGTATACAGAGCTGTATCTGGCTCATCTAACACCCAGTGCAGTTCCCCAATCTGGTACCCCATAACTTTAAGTTGAGGAGCAAAAAAAATGTTCCTGTTTCATGACTAGACATTCATCTTTTAAAAACTCTAGCAAACAGCTTACATAACTTATATCACACCTGCAGTCCTTCCCACAAAAGCAGTAACAGAATTCATTTATGTACCAGCATGCGGTATCAGTATCTCCCCGACACGCTGCCTAACACCTTGCTAACCTCTTTGCCCTACTCTAGCTATACTTTTTTAGTGTGTAACACAGACTGGAATTTATAAATGACTAAAGCAACGTGCTTGACGTATGACAGCATGTAGATAAGGATGATTCAGAGACACGGGCAGAGCTGTTACACATGCATGGTCAGCATCATATGCTAATAACTGGAAATGAGTAACATCATGATAATGAGCCCAAATGCAAATGAGGGTAAACATTATGGCAGAGTGATTCTGAAATATAAAAATTACACAATCAGCCTTGGCTGCCAGCAAGTCCGCACACTATAAATTCTCTGTAATTAGGAAGCAGTCATATGTTAGTTACCGGAACTGGTCTCACTGCATTTATTGTGAACTTGTACCTGTGCCCTGTATGAATGCATTTGTCTGTTTTGCTTGCAAGTCTTCTTGGTTTAAAAAGTAAAACCTCATAGGTGTCATTCTTCAAATAGGAAGACTTTTGTAGGTGCTACAGAATAAAAGGCTGAGGGTAAATGTGCTTCAGATATTGCACTAGTGTCCATATGCTTCACATATTGTACTAGTGTCCATATGCTTCACATATTGTACTAGTGTCCATATGCTTCACATATTGTACTAGTGTCCATATGCTTCACATATTGTACTAGTGTCCATATGCTTCACATATTGTACTAGTGCCCATATGCTTCACATATTGTACTAGTGTCCATATGCTTCACATATTGTACTAGTGTCCATATGCTTCACATATTGTACTAGTGCCCATATGCTTCACATATTGTACTAGTGTCCATATGCTTCACATATTGTACTAGTGTCCATATGCTTCACATATTGTACTAGTGTCCATATGCTTCTTCACATATTGTACTAGTGTCCATATGCTTCACATATTGTACTAGTGTCCATATGCTTCTTCACATATTGTACTAGTGTCCATATGCTTCACATATTGTACTAGTGTCCATATGCTTCACATATTGTACTAGTGTCCATATGCTTCACATATTGTACTAGTGCCCATATGCTTCACATATTGTACTAGTGTCCATATGCTTCACATATTGTACTAGTGTCCATATGCTTCACATATTGTACTAGTGCCCATATGCTTCACATATTGTACTAGTGTCCATATGCTTCACATATTGTACTAGTGTCCATATGCTTCACATATTGTACTAGTGTCCATATGCTTCTTCACATATTGTACTAGTGTCCATATGCTTCACATATTGTACTAGTGTCCATATGCTTCACATATTGTACTAGTGTCCATATGCTTCACATATTGTACTAGTGTCCATATGCTTCACATATTGTACTAGTGTCCATATGCTTCACATATTGTACTAGTGCCCATATGCTTCACATATTGTACTAGTGTCCATATGCTTCACATATTGTACTAGTGTCCATATGCTTCACATATTGCACTAGTGTCCATATGCTTCACATATTGCACTAGTGTTCCTAATCATCATTTTGACACTTGCAGTGACATTGTATTTAGGCTGACAGATTGACAGACATAGGAAAACTGCTACTTTGTTTTCAGATTAGAGACATTTTTCTTGATACCTGTGGTTGAATCAGAGCATTTCAAGTTGGCGCTGAATGCACTGGTGATATGACACCTTTTAATACACTGTGTATGGGTAATGGCACAATGCTAAATGGGAACACTTGAAAGGCACCAAATTAAGAACAGGTGACCAAAAAATCTGGTGTAAATGGGAAAACTGGTGGGTGGACTATACCAAAATATTATTTTAAAACAATAAGTGAGAAGGTCACTGAAAAACCAATCAGTAAAAACAAAATGAAAACTCCAGCAAAGCTAGAACTTCCACTGAGTGACCTACCAAACCTCTTGTATCAGAGGCACATGGGATATATGCAGAAACTAGAACTTCCACTGAGTGACCTACCAAACCTCTTGTATCAGAGGCACATGGGATAAATGCAGATTTGCATTTATCCCATGTGTCTCTGATACAAGAGGTTTGGTAGGTCACTCAGTGGAAGTTCTAGCTTTGCTGGAGTTTTCATTTTGTTTTTACTGATTGGTTTTTCAGTGACCTTCTCACTTATTGTTTTAGTTTGTTGTTTGGGATATTTTTGCAGTGACCCTAATGATAATGGACATCAGCTGGGTATAATAGCCCTGTGTTTCTAATGCTTAGTCAAACACTCTGCTTGTGCTGTGCTGATGGGATCATAACAAAGCCCAAATAAGCATATCCACAGGCTTTATTGGCCTGAAATTGTCCATTAAAATGATGAAAGATGCCATGGGCATTCTGAATCGCCAATTAGCTGAAACACCTGATGTTCATAAAGATTATTTGCATATATCCCATGTACCTCTGAGGTTTGGTAGGTCACTCAGTAGAAGTTATAGCTTTGCTGAAGTTTTCATTTTGATTTTACTGATTGTTTTTTCTGTGACCTTCTCACTTATTGTTTTAGTTTGTTGTTTGGGATACTTTTGCAGTGACCCTTATGATAATGGACATCAGCTGGCTATAACAACCCTGTTTTTCTAATGCTTATTCAAACACTCTGCTTGTGCTATGCTGATGAGGTAATAACAAGGCCGAAATATGCATATCTACAGCTAGTGGGATTTGGCTTTATTGGCCTGAAATTGTCCATTAAAACGACAAAACAAGTCATGGGCATTCAGAATCGCCAATTAGCTGAAACACCTGATGTTCATAAGGATCATTTGCATATATCCCAAAATATTATTTTAAAAATTATCTGTACAAAGAAGCAATTATGAAGACATTTACAGAGTGATATAAATAATTACTGATGATGAAATCTTGATGGCCTGCACTTCACCAAAAAACATTTCTCTCAAAATCTTGGCATGAGAATTCTGGACAAAGCCAAAAATAATGGCTGTACAAAGGCCCAAAATCAGGAATATATTTTAAGTATTGCTCTTATAAACTTAGAAAGTTGGTAGAATAAAAGGTTTTGCACCAGTACATTTACTGAAGGATATAAATATGAAACTCAAAATGCCTGTCATTATTTAATGATTTCAGTTCTCAATCCATCCTCATCCCCTTTTCCCATTTCGCACATGGGGTCAGGGTGTCACTTCAATAGTGACAATCATCTCAAGCCAAGGTTTACACTGCTGAGTGGCTAGCCCTACCATGGTCATTCATTGCTACCACTCACTTGCACACACACAACCTATGGCCAATTTAGTGTGTCCAGTCCACCTACTGCATGTCTTTGTAATGTGGGAGGAAACTGGAGTACCCAGAGGAAATGTGCATGAACATGGAGAGGATATGCAGGCTCCGCACAGAAGGCATCCCAGCCAAGAATCAAACAGGAGAACCTCTTGCTGGAAGGCAACAACACTAACTGCTGCACCACCGTGGCCACCCCGATTTTCAGCCCTCAATGATTTGTCATAAAACCACACATTTGTAAACATTTTATAAAGGAAAGACTAAAATATGATACAAAATTGGGCATTTGTCATTGAAATTCCGGATAACTGAGAGATTTGTCAAGAAATTAGGCCAGCCTCTCCTTGTGACTAAATTAGTTCTAACATACACGTTGGTGGAGGTAAAATGGCAGGCGACAGAAGCGTAACATGGATACTAGAGTGAATGCAGTAAATTGACAATATATCTTCTTTTCCTCAAGTGGAGATGAGACACTGAGGCACATGAGTATGCCTGGAAAGGTATTCTCACCTGTCATTTCTTCATGTGACCTTTCTACTGCCATTATTCAGTAAAGAAACTTCTAGTGTTACAACTGACACCGAAACACTCAGCTGTTACACATTAAGAGATACATCACATATTTTTGCTTTAGAAAATCCTTATACTGCAATGAGAAGGTAATTTTACGTATTGCAAAATAATATTTTTAAAACAAATTAATAACCATTAGTGAAGGCCTATAGTACACAAGCAGTATAAACATGGTCTTACTGAATTTCATTGTGTTTTATACATCCATTTTCAAGTGTCATCACTTGTCAGATATGTTCCCACTTGGCACACATTGTTGCACAAGGTACTAAACAAAGTTTGAGAGGTAAATGAGACATCTGTACACTACTCACAAGCTACACCAACTCTTACTACCCCTAAAACCAAACTCCACAGCACTACCATGCTTTCTCCTCTCAGGCATCTACTCTTTTGCTTTTTTTTTTTTTTTTTGAAATTTAGGAAATCAGCCATTATTCCAATTTCAGAGTGCAACTCAAAAAGCACTTCTTCATCCAAGCTAAATGCCCCTGCTCCAGCACAGGACATATCACCTAACCTATCTCCTTTCTGACTCTCTTCTCCTCTCTCAAAATTCACTGAAGATTGACCCCCTTTAGAAACTAATGTATATATTATACATTACACTCTGCTTGATTGTACATCACACTGTGCTTGTTCACTAGAAAGTATATACACATTTTTCTCTATGTAATTAGTCTGAACTGCTCTGTTATTGCTTAATCCTGAAACTGTGCTTTGAGGTCATCCATCTGGCAAGTAAAAGTATAAAAGTATTTTGAAAAATGTCACACTGCAGCAATATAGTTATTTCATTATCTAGGTAGGAAAACAGAATATATGCAAAGTGGAGTGAATAAGAAAATGAAAAGGTATATTGTAAATTTCAGGTGAAAATTTTCAGGCCTGTGAAGAAAAAAATTAGAACTTGTATTTTTATTTTAGAGTAACACTGCCACCTTGTGGCAGAATTAAATAACTGCTCTCAGCAGCCACAAACAGTGGACTCCTGCCCAACACAATGAACACAGAAGGCAATATGCTTTAGTTGGCACTGCTGGTCATATTCTCATCAGTTTTCCATTTCATAATACTCCATGTTATGATAAAATAAAGAGATAGCAAGGAATATGAATTACAAACCTGTGCAGTAGTTTTTAATTTATACTTGGTAAGAATGTTAGGATTAATATCAGAGCTTTGGCTGGCTAACATCTACCTGAAATCAGCTGGATGTATAAGTGAATTTAAGTACACTTTTATCTGCTCTTTTGCATATAGTATTGTATTTAATTTATGTATTTGTGTTTTTCACTGAATATTAACTCAGCTGAAGTTGTGGCTGTCTCTTTACAGTTAGTTCCCCACCCACCGTCCCTGTTCATGTCTTGGTATTAATGTTGGGGGCTTTGAAATTGCCTGCCCCTCTTGTAGATTTGTATTTTGATACTCCTTCTGGGCCCATCTCATTTGCTCACTCAACTGTGTGCAGTGAGATCATATTCTGATTTCAGGCACTCCTACTGTGTACAAAGAGAGCATTTGGGAAGGACAACCCCTGTAGCCTCTTAATCCTGCTCTGTTCCTTCCCTCAAAAAAAAAAAAAAAAAATATATATATATATATATATATATATATATATATATATATATATATATATATTTATTTATATATATATATATATATATAGATATATATATACATATATCTTATTCGTCTGCTCTTACTGTAACTGTCTTAGTTGCTCTTCTGCATGCTGTTATCTGTTCAGTCGCTCTTACTCTGCACTTATTACTGCTTGTTAGTAGCCTTCTAATTTATTGCCTTCTGCACTTGTTTTTTAGTCATTTGTTAATTTAATTGCATTTATTTGAACTGTATTTGCCGTAGTGTTGCTACACGCTCAGGTGTGCTGGCCTGCACTACAATTTGAACTGTATTTACTGCTGTTTTAGCTGCTTTTCTGTAACAACACAAAAATAAATTCTAAGCTTGTTTCCTGCCTTTCCTGTAACTAGTCAAGTCCAGATACAGACTTGCTGTATCCAGGACTGTTGGTAAGCTTCTGAGCCCCCCAAGCCTTTCTGTGTTGGAGGGAAGCCTTCTAGCTTATCAGTGGGAGCGGTAAGCACTAGGTAGCCTATCTACCATGGGAAGAGTGGGTTTTGGCCCAGAAATTGTAGTTCATTGGCCATTTGGGCAGTTTTTCCATCTCTTTCTACTTTCTGGTTAAAAGCCTGTTTTGCATTTGGTCCCCGCCTTTCCTATAACTAGTGTAATCCAGGTACAGATTTGCTGTATCCAGGACTGTTGGTAAGCTTCTGAGTCCCCTAAGCCCTTCTGTGTTGGAGAGAAGCCTTCTAACTTATCAGTGGAAGTGGTAAGCACTAGGTAACCTATCTACCACAGGAGGAGTGGTTTCTGGCCCAGAAATTATAGTTTATTGGCCGTTTGGGAAGCTTTTCCATCTCTTTCAACTTTCTGATTTAAAAGCCTGTGTTTGCACTTGTTTCCTGCCTTTCCTGCTACTAATCTAGTCCAGGTACAGATTTGCTGTATCCAGGACACTTTGTAAGCTTCTGAGCCCCCCAAGCCTTTCCGTGTTGGAGGGAAGCCTTCTAGCTTATCAGTAGGAGTGGTAAGCATCAGGTAGCCTATCTACTACAAGAGGAGTGGTCCGTGACCCAGAAATTGTAGCTATTGGCTGTTTGAGCAGTTATTTTCCATGTCTTTCAACTTTCTGGTTTGAATGCCGCACTTGTGCCTGTTTCCCACCTTTCCTATAACTAGCCTAGTCCGGTTACAGAGTTGCTGTATCCAGGATTGTTAATAAGCTTCTGAGCCCTCAAACCTTTCTGTGTTGGAGGAAAGCCTTCTAGCTCATCAGTGGGAGTGGTAAGCACTAGGTAGCCTATCCTCCACTGGAAGAGTGAGTTTTGGCCCAGAAATTGTAGTTTATTTGGCCATTTGGGCAGTTTTCCATCTCTTTCAACTTGTTGGCTTAAAAGCCTGCATTTGTACTTGTTCCCCACCTTTCCTGTAACTAGTCTAGTCCAGGTACAGATTTGCTATATCCAGGACTGTTGATAAGCTTCTGAGCCCCCCCAAGCCCTTCTGTGTTGGAGAGAAGCCTTATAGCTTATCAGTGGGAGTGGTAAGCATTAGGTAGCCTATCTACCATGGGAAGAGTGGATTTTGGCCCTGAAATTGTAGTTCATTGGCCATTTGGGCAGTTTTTCCATATTTTTCTACTTTCTGGTTAAAAGCCTGTTTTGCATTTGGTCCCCGCCTTTCCTATAACTAGTGTAATCCAGGTACAGATTTGCTGTATCCAGGACTGTTGGTAAGCTTCTGAGTCCCCCAAGCCCTTCTGTGTTGGAGAGAAGCCTTCTAGCGTATCAGTGGGAAGGGTAAGCACTAGGTAACCTATCTACCACAGGAGGAGTGGTTTCTGGCCCAGAAATTATAGTTTATTGGACGTTTAGGAAGCTTTTCCATCTCTTTCAACCTTCTGATTTAAAAGCCTGTGTTTGCACTTGTTTCCTGCCTTTCCTGCTACTAGTCTAGTCCAGGTACAGATTTGCTGTAGCCAGGACTCTTTGTAAGCTTCTGAGCCCCCCAAGCCTTTCCATGTTGGAGGGAAGCCTTCTAGCTTATCAGTGGCAGTGGTAAGCATCAGGTAGCCTATCTACCACAAGAGGAGTGGTCCCTGGCCCAGAAATTGTAGCTATTGGCTGTTTGAGCAGTTATTTTCCATGTCTTTCCACTTTCTGGTTTGAAAGCCACACTTGTGCCTGTTTCCCACCTTTCCTATAACTAACCTAGTCCGGTTACAGAGTTGCTGTATCCAGGATTGTTAGTAAGCTTCTGAGCCCCCCAAGCCCTTCTGTGTTGGAGAGAAGCCTTATAGCTTATCAGTGGGAGTGGTAAGCATTAATTAGCCTATCTACCACAAGAGGAGTGGTTCCTGGCCCAGAAATTGTAGCTATTGGCCGTTTGGGCAGTTTTTTCCATCTCTTTCAATGTTCTGGTTTAAAAGCCACACTTGCGCTTGTTTCCCACCTTTCCTGTAACTAGCCTAGTCTAGATACAGAGTTATTGTATCCAGGACTGTTGGTAAGCTTCTGAGCCCCGCAAGCCTTTCTGTGTTGGAGGAAAGCCTTCTGGCTTATCAGTGGGAGTGGTAAGCACTAGGTAGCCTGTCTACCACGAGAGGAGAGGTTCTTGGCCCAGAAATTGTAATTTATTGGCCATTTGGACAGTTTGTCCATCTCTTTCAACTTTCTGGTTTAAATGACCACATCTGCGCTTGTTTCCCATCTTTCCTGTAACTAACCTACTGGTGGCACTAGAAAACCTTAAAGTGATACAAGCCTTCTAGCTTAGGAGAGAGACTTCGGAGTGATTAAGTATCAGTTTTCTGTACTTTCTTGCTGTACTTAACTGTTTTCTGCCTAAACGCAGATTTTCCAGCATTTATTGTGATTTAAAAGCTTGTTTTTTTCACGTATTGTACTCATTTGACTGTCTGCACTTTTAGAAAGTTTTTTTTTTTTTAAATAATTTGTTTAACTGTTGTAGGCTACACACTAAAATGTGATAGCCTTTTCTGATCGTTTGTAGTCATTTAGAGCTGTTTTGAGTGTATTTTTTTTTTTACTGTTTTTGCCTTATCTTTTAAAAAAAAAAATCCTTGTTTCCCACCTTTCTAAGCTAGTATAGTCCAGTTTTCAGGCTAGTGCTGAATTCAGGGCTGTGATACTAGTTTATAAGTTGCCCATACCTTACTTGGATAGAAGGAAGTTTCTCTGTTCACCTGTGAGAGAGGGAATCTTTGAGCAACCCATCTGTCCCTGGAGGAGTGGTTCTAGCCCAGACGTTAGTAGTTTATTGGCCATTTTGGGCTAATTTCTATCTCTTTCATTTCTCTACTATAAAAAACGC
Organism: Protopterus annectens; assembly: GCF_019279795.1. Lineage (NCBI taxonomy): Eukaryota > Metazoa > Chordata > Ceratodontiformes > Protopteridae > Protopterus > Protopterus annectens. The sequence goes on from NC_056739.1 coordinate 1,168,202,093, forward strand.
ATTTGCATGGTTTTGCACAGTGGGCAGTAACGGTTAGCTATGGTTAAATTATTCCTGGCTCTACTAAGTCTCCTCTTCAGTTTTTCCCTTGAAACTAGTCTAACTCTCAACCTAAGCACTCAAAAAGCATCTTACAGCCCAGCTCAGACCTAATAGCAAGCACTAATATACCCTGACACTGATTGCCCAGCAGGGCAAGATTCTTTATTCACCCCTCACCAACCAAGCGACTAAGCAGCTCACCCTACTCTTCAGGTGCACTCTCCAGTCCAGCTGGTGAATCTGGGTATCCTGAGACAATGTTGCAACTGCCTCATGTACACAGATAACCCTCTCCTCCTACCACAAAACACTAACATATGCAAGAGATGCAATTATACAGCCGAACTGGAAGCTAAGCTGTCTCCACCCAAGACTGGAACAGACAGTCAAGAGGAGAAGGTTAACACTTACACCACAACTCCAGCCACACACAGACCTACTAAAACAGCACTGGCAAAAAATACATATAAATACACAAAATCATACTTGGAGGCTCTAAATAAAAACCTGCAAAAGCATCAGAGACCTCCAAAGCAGACACCCAAACAACCTGCACTTCCCGTCACAAACCAAACAACACATAAAACACAAAATCAGTGTGTCGCACAATCACAGCCCTTAAGGCGAAATAACATACCTAACACACCAGTAATAGGTGACTCTATAGTCAGGCACACTGATGTCCCACTCACTAGGCTGGACAAACAGAAGGTTACTGTTAGCTGCCTGTCGGGAGCCAGAATCCGCCACATAACACAAGCACTCAGGTCACTCCAGAACAAGTACAAATATGATTGTTCATGTTGGTGTGAATGACCTGAGACGTACCTCCCTGGACTACATGAAAAGAGACATGGAAGAGCTCTCTGATCATGTAGCCCAGGCTGGTATGACCCTGACCCTGAGTAGCATCCTGCCCTCACCAAGAATGATACCTCAGTATAAAGAAAAAATGATCAATTTCAACAATTGGCTAAACTTCTGGTGTCATTCAAAGGGGACCAGTGTCTGTCAGCCTGGGACGACATGCTCGACAAGCCGCGTTGCTTCACAAAAGATGGCTTGCACCTGTCACCCCTAGGCTTTCGAATACTGGCCAAGGCTCTTGCTGCCCCCCATAGTGCCTTTTTAGGCAAGGCTCAAAAGTCAAACCCACCTCCATAAACAGCACAGTTAACAAAAAACTGAGGGTTATGCTACTCAATGCCAGGAGTTTAAATCTCAAAATGCACGTGCTCGAAGCACTCCTCAGTATGGAGAATGTTGACATCTGTGCAGTAACTGAAACCTGGTTCAAGGCTCCAGAGAGCACCCCAGCACTACCGGGCTACAACTCATACCACACGTTTCGGCCACAGAACACGGACCGAAACACAAAAGGAGGGGGTGTATCCATATTCATCAAGGATACCTACACCTCCAGGTTAGTGGTGCAGCATGATTTCTCTGAGATCATCCATGTGCAACTAACATTGGGCAAATCTGCAATGCAAATTGTGGCCTGCTACAGATCACCTTCCATGACCCAGGACCACCACCCACATTTCAGGAGACACTGGAAAACATGAAGGTCCTACCAAACACCCTGATATTGGGCGATTTCAATTACCCTAGCATTCACTGGGAAAACTACTCGAGTACAAATTCCCAGGCCCAGCGCTTCCTGGAATTCATCAACTCAAATGCCCTGGATCAGCTGGTAAACTCCCCTACCAGAGGTGAAAACATATTGGACCTTGTCATCACCAACATGGGCAACAGGACTTCCACACCGGAGGTCAACCCATCACTGGTTAGATCAGACCATAAACTAATCACTCTGGATGTCCACACCCCACTACAACCCCCAACTAAGGAAACCACAGTAAAAAACTTTTCTAAAGCAAACTCCACCTTACTTAAGACAGAGGTGGTAAGTTTTACAGCCCACAACCTAAAGGATAACGCTACCCAAGATGCAGAAACATTTACAAATGCACTCTATGAGCACCTACAAGGATGAATGGATCACGCCATCCCTAGCAAAACCAAGACTCACTCCTCTAAGAGAAGGAAACCAGTTTGGTGGACCCCTGCAATAAACAGGCTATACAATAGAAGGAGGAAACTAGTTCAGAAAAAAAGCAAATCCCAGGAAGGAAAGACATCCCTGATCAGTATCAGTAAGAAACTGATGTCCCTCATGAAATCATCCAAGACTAACTTCGAAATAAAAATAGCCAAGGATTCAAAAGATAACCACAAAGCCTTCTTTAGCTATGTTAAGAATCTAAGTGGCAACTCACAGATATGCACTGAACTAGTGCAAAATAGTACAAAATATACTGAACCTACTGATATTGCCAACATCCTGGCAGATAGATTCAGTACAAACTTCACCCCCCTCTCACCTCCAAACGGGCCCACAACAATACCGGAAAAGTGTAGTGTCCCAAATATCACAGACGCACAGGTGAAAACAGCCCTTTCAAAAGCCAAAACCACAGCGTCAATGGGACCAGATGGTGTCCCAGGCTGCATCTTGCAGGAACTACAGAATGAACTAACCCCCCACCTAAACACGCTGTTCAACCTCAGCCTCTCCACAGGCTACGTGCCCATAGAATGGTGCACAGCAACGGTTATTCCTCTCCCCAAAGGAGGGGCCACAACTGACCCTGGTAACTATCGCCCCATAAGCCTGACTAGCCTGGTCTGCAAGGCTATGGAGCGCATCATCATGGAACCCATTAATAAAGACATTGGGAACCTCCAAACACTTGACCCGACCCAGTTTGGCTTTGTTAAGGGCAGATTATGCCTACTAAACCTGGTTGACTTCTTCAAGACAGTCACCAAGGCCATAATAGAGGGAAAGGTGGTTCACACAGCCTACCTTGATTTCGCCAAGGCTTTCAACACCATTCCCTACTCAGGTATTACAGAAAAACTCACCAGCCTGAACATAAACCCCTACGTCACGAGATGGGTTGCCAACTGGCATACAGAAAGAACTCACACGGTAAGAATAGCGGGCTCCAGGTCCAACTCTAAACCAGTCACAAGTCGTGTCCTGCAAGGCTCGGTCCTGGGACCCCTACTATTTGGCATATACTTCTCAGAAGTACAGGCAAACACAGGAGGACTATGGCTAACCAAGTTTGCTGATGACTGCAAACTGGGAGCCATAATTGACTCTCCAGCTGACACGGACATCCTCCAAAAGGGCCTTACTGAGACGGACACCTGGTGTCAAAGTCATGGCCTCAAGCTAAATGCCAAAAAATGCATAATCCTCCCGTTTGGTAAAAACAAAACACCCACGAATTACCACATAGGTGGCAGCCACCTTAATACAGAAGAGGTAATAAGAGATCTGGGGACCCAGGTAGATAGTAATCTCTCCTTTGACAATCATATTGCTAAAGTAGTTAGGAAATCCTTCGATGTGGCCCATCTAATTACTAAAGGGTTCGCATCTAGAAATAAAGAGGTTATAGTGCCCCTCTACTTGTCACTCATTAGACCCATCATAGAGTACAATGCCCCATTTGGGATGTACCTCACAAGACACTTCCAACAGCTGAAAAGACCACAAAAGTACCTCACCAAGAGGATTACTGGTCTCAAACATATGTCCTATGCAGCCCTACTGAAAAAACTCCGGCTGTACTCTGTGGTATATCACTTACTCAGAGGTGATCTCTGCCTGACTTACAAAGCCATGTCCAACTCATAATTGATGGACATGCTCCACCTAAAGAAATCCAATTCACTGCGAGTCACGCACTCTAGTGAGCTAAACCTCGCCACAGCCATAAAGAGAACATGCTGGAGGGATAAATTCCTGTCACAGAGACTCCCCATGTTTTGGAACAAAATTCCAAATTACATCAGGCAGAGCTCCTCACTAACACTCTTCAAGAGAAACCTTGACGAGTGGATGGGTAACAGAAAATACACCCCTGGGATCACTTCATTGGGTCTGCTTGACAGAGGATCAGTTAATTAATCAATGGGGCGGCAAAAGCTGGCACAATCTGGCTAGGCTTATAAATGCCCTCGGGCAGATAGCCTAGTACCTACCTATGAACCTATGAACCTATAAACATAAATAGCAAGGAAGGTATAGCAATTAAAACCTTGCAGTTTTTTTTAACTTAATGCAGGTAAGCACCTTGAGCTAATGTACAACTTGTGGCCATGGTTTGAGATGGCATTAACAGGGAAAGGGGTATATTTGGCAAGTACAATATAGATATTTCACTGGTTTATATGAAGAAGTGTCTTGGGATCTTTAGCATCTACCTGAACTACTAACCAAAATAGGCAGATAAGACCTCAGTTTACCATCTTATAAGTACAGAATGTCTGCATTGCAGCAATCCCAGCATGCTCAGTACTAGACTATAAAGCCATGTAACTGGCATTAGTATGAATCCAAAAGCTTTCTGGCCTTCCTACATTGAATGGAAACGTGCAGCCTATGAATCCAAAAGCTTTCTGGCCTTCCTACATTGAATGGAAGCGTGCAGCCTGTTCAGTCAAAATAAACCTAAACCACACATCCAGTCATATAAAGAAAGCGCTACAGTCTCTTTGCAGGAAATTCCAGAAGGACAGGTTCATGTGCATTCTAACTGATAAATCATTTATAAAGAAATGGAACAAAATTTCACTGGGCTGACAGTACTGACAGGATGACCAGGAAATACATGTTCTTGTGAACAGCTTACATAAAACCCCATTATTTCTACCTTTACCCTAGAAAGTGGCGTTGTAAAAAACATTATTAAGGAGAAATGGGCAATATTACGGGAGGATATTAACATTTCTAGGAAAATAGGTGATGAACCTAGTTTTGTATTTAGGAGAGGTAAACATTTCAAAAGTGTTTTTGAGGGAGGGAGTAGAACATTTAACAATAATGCCTCAATGAATAAAAAGGGAGGTGTAAATACTGTAATTATATTTTAATATGTCATCAGTTTGTAATTTGTGGTTGTACCTTCCATATAAAGAAGAAGGTTAATTGTAACAGTGCTGGTTTGGTTTATGCAGCCCTATACCAAAAATGTGTGTTTTCATATTGGTAAAACAGAAAGGAAGTTGTGTGAGCATACATGTGAGTACATATACGATATTAAGAAGAAAAGAAATACAAACGCCCTTTTTAAACATATTAATGATTTTCCAAACCATCATTTTAAATTTATAGTTTTAGAACAGGTTGAGCAAAGTTTAAGGGTTGGACCATGGCAGTTGCACTTAGAGAGAAGGGAATTATTCTGGCAACTACACTGGAATTCATACAGATGACCAGGATTGGATGAGCATGTCTCTATTGCTCCCATTTTGAAATTAAAAGCCCTGGAAAGGTGAAGTTAACTAATAGTTTTAGTTTTTAATTGGGTGGGTTTTATATTTATTAAATTAATATATTGCTTTTATTACACTATTTTTTCATTCAATTTTAATATAAAATTATTCAGTGTTTTATTACTTGTATACACATTTATGGTATTGTAGTTTTAAGGAGTAATGAATTGCATGCAGCACATGATTTTATCTTAATGAGTACTTAAATGTTTTGTGAGTTTGTGATTTTATCTGAAGGTGTTCCACGTAGAATGGAACAAAATCACTTATGGAATACTCATGAATAAAATTGATCTTTTGTGGACTGACCTGAGCAGACTACCTTTTATCTTTGTGTGCTTTCAAGAATTTTTGGTACCTCATCCACTTGTCCAGGTTCCTCTTGAACAGTGTCATGGAGTTACACTGTTTCATATGAACTGGTAGCCTATTCCAGACATGCGGCAGTCGCTGGGAGACAAATCTGTCTCTTCAGCATGTCCTATTTAAGTCGCAGGCCATATTTAGGTCCCTGGAAAAGGTAGTTCTAGTTCCATTTGATTTACGGATGTGCAGCAAGTTCATTAGGTTTGCTCTGTGATTGCTCTGTAAGACAGGCATAAGTTTCTCCTACGAAGTCTATTCAATACAGAGTATATGACAGGGACTTTAGTTAGTGTGTCTAAGATGTGCTGGAGTCCCCTGCTCTTTTTTGTTAGAAACCTCTGTGGTCTCAGGAAGTTCCTATTATATATTGTGGAAACTTAAGAGCTAAATGTTTATTAAACTGTGGTTTGTGTCTTCCATGTTTTTGCTGGTGTTTCTTTTTAATACTAAACTTTCTCTAAAACATTATCACCCATATTCTTGCTTTACCCCAAACGTATATTACTTAAAATGGATTCTTCAAGGGTTGCAATACTTTTTATTTATTTTTTGTTATCACTGCTAACACCATTTACAGAGCCATGGACTCTGGTTACCTGACAGGACTCTCATTTGTAGAATTATCTTAGATATTTGATCCATTGCGCAATTTGCTTTGCAAAGGACATAAACAAAGCTTAACTGATTCTGCAGTAAAATCATTATCAAATCACCAAACAGTCTGTGAGAACGGAGACAGAGCATAATGTGTTACTTCTTCTTGTTCAACAACAGAGGCATACATCCCATGGATTTGCCCTTGGTCCCCCGCTATTTACTCATCACAGTAATTCAATTTCTCTTGACAGTCCCACCATTAATTCATGTCACTGTGCTGATGGTCTGGTTTTGCCACATATAAGTCAATCTCATACACTCATGTTTCCTCTCTTGGGTCAGTATCTTTCTTTAATATATGACTGGTACCACTTTAAGAACTACATACTAACACAAATTAAACCAAATCCCTGCTTTTTGCTTCCTTTATAACCTAAGCAAACTGTCCAGTAAACACCTGCTTTAGACATGACTGACAAAGTCCACGAGTAGAAAAATCCTGCATTTCAGTTGGACTTTTGTCTATCCATCTCTAACCTCCTGAAACAAACAAAAAAAAAACACCTAAGAGCTCTGCTCAGTTATGCATTGCTTACAGAATCTCATACCTGATAAACAACTGTGAAAGATAAACACTTGCAAGGCAAGGGTATTTTCTTCATCATATTATACAGTAATTATCTTACCAGTAAACTATAAAAAACAAAACAGCAAGAGTCTTTGCTACATCCCTTAACCAGGAGCATCACAGCACTATCGTTTGGAAAACTGGCTGTTTAGACACCAAACTTCATTCCACATCTGCTTTAGGGTCACGGCCTTTTTCTGTTCCACCCTTCCTCCTTTGGGTGTTTATCAGAACTTTTCTGTACTTGTTTGGTTCTCATTGTATATTCTCACTCATTATGTACAAATTGGCAGGAAAGCTTTTTTTCATACATGGACTTAAAATATGGAAAACCACCCCTGCATCAACTAAAATGCTTTCTACCCTTCTTAAATTCCAAGTAGCTCTATGGACCAACTTAAAAGCTAAGTCACAATAGAGCTGTTATCCAAGTATCACTGCTTATTTACACTTGTCATTTATGTTTACATATCTAAGGGTTATTACATTTTGCTTGATTTTTGGGAAAGTTGCAAAAAATAAGGACTATTTCCAACTTAATCATACTGGAGTAGGGCTGGGGTATGTAAACATTGTAGTGCTTAGCATTGCATACCACCACGTCTGCCAACAGCCACTCAGATTCAGAGTCTGGCTAACTACTGGAACATGTAAATCCTTGGTTTCAAACTCCAGTAGATTGAGAGCAGGGTGAGGATGAGACCACTGAGCCAAAAAACTGAACCAGTGGTGAAGATAGTGACCAAAAACGTTATTTAGACACAAACTGAAGTCACATTCATGCATGTAAATTCCTACATGAACATGTGCTTTTACATGTACACCAAGTACACACACACACACACACACACACACACACACACACACACACACACACACACACAGCAGCAGCACTAGATATCTCATACTGATGTGTGTTTCATATACCAACTGATCTGACCCTCATATAGAGAGGTGTAAATAAAGGCATGTGTGAAACACACTGCTTCCTTTTTCATATACCACGTTTTTTGCACCTCATATAAAGATGTGAATTGCTTGAGTATGAGACACTGACATGTACGTCACGGCTTTTTGGGCTGTCATGTTCATACTGCTACTTCCTGCAGGTCAAAACACACCAGCAGCAGCAGAAAGCATTTATTCCATTTGTTCTGTGCTCCACAAAATGGTTTCTCTCTCTCTCTCTCTGTCTCTCTCTCTCTCTCTCTCTCTGGCTCCACAGCCAAACTAGTGAGAGAGAAAGGAACCATCCAAGCCACAAAAACAGGCAATGAAATTCAGATTGCAAACTGACCAGACTTTTTTTCAATTCTTTTAACAAGAAGCAGAATGGATTTGGCCAAAGATTCATTTGACAGATTAAAAGTGCTAAGGGGCCACATTTGGTCCATAGGTGGGAGTGTAAGACTAAGTTTGATAAAGATAATGTTGCATGATTTTCCTATTTATTTACACAATGAGTGGTTCTACCATTGGTCTTTCCTAATGATTTGTGACACAAGATGTGTAACTTTCAAAACGGGTAGAGGGTGTAGGGACATGAGGCTACAGCTGTGTTTTACAAAAATACATTCTCACATCAACAGTGTCATCAGGTTCCAGTGTTCCATACTTTTACTTTTTTATTATATAGCTTCCAGATTCAGATGTAGTAACTTCAATCTCATGTCATTAATATTCTAATCTATTTAAAGGCGGGTCTGTGGGGAGCTGTGTCCCAATGTACCAGTAGACATTTCTTTCCTTTGCTAGGTAAAAGTTTTAAGTATATCTCAAATGGTCAGTGACCTAAATTGTAGGTATAGATACCAACCCCTTTCCTCTCTCTTCTGGCCCAGTCATGTCTGTAGCCATCATCCATAGGCTATTTGGGTTTTCCTATGTCCCACACAGACTCCCTGCTCACATGCCAGGTTTATAATGCTGGCAATGCAGGTAGCCATAAATGGTCTGTCAGTTGTCATCCTCATTGCTGGCAGCAAGAACGGAGCTGCCAGTTGTCACTGAGGGCTGCATCCTGTGCTGAAACCCCTTCCTTTCACTCTCCTAGGATAGGTAAGCTGACAAAACTGCCATTCATTTCCTCCCCTCTCAAGCTGAGTCCTAAGAATAGCAAAGCTATCTTAGAACTTTTAAGGCAAAACTGCTGTCAACAGACTAGTCAGTTATACAGTACAGCAAGCTTTTTTTTTTAAAGGACAAAGTTTTCCAGTCAAAGGCCATATGATTTCCTTCAACATGCAAATAATTTCTGTAGCTAATAATGAACTCAGGAATGAAAAGTTATTCCTCCAGATATGAAGTTTGGGGATACTGATGGTCAGACATAATACTGGCCCTTGCTGGTGTGATAACAGTGGGCCGGATTCACGAAGGCTTGCACGGAGTCTAAGAGTAGAGTAAGACTCCATGCAGCCACCATGTCTGCCGAGCGATCCAGGAACAGCCGGCAGGGGCATGCAAGAGAGCTCCTAAAATGACTCTTACATGGACAGGGCTAGGTTATGCAAATTACCTCATTTGCTGCTGAAAGTTATGCAAATGAGGTAAATTTGTGATCCAGGAAACCCTAACCTGTCCGAGTAAGAGTAGTGTTATCTGTAGAAATGTACTCCGTTGTCAACTGAGTACCGTTCTGCAAATAGCAAAACGGAGCAGTGGCAGCTCCAAATAAAGGATGCATCCAGTTGAGGAAGCATGCCAATGGCCAAATATACGGCCATTGGCAATTCTTCCCGTTGCAAAATTTAAAAAAAATTATTTTTTTTTACCTCGATCTCCAAAATTTAAGCGTAGCGCAGCATCGCGTAAAAGTGCTGCGCTGTAAAAACCATGAAAAAAAATAAAAGCCACAAATAGGGATATAACTCTAAATATTCAACTGCCATGCAAGTGAATGGCAGGCTGAAGACAACATGGTTACTGAGTAGAGGTTGCTAAGGGGGGAAGCTCAGTCTAAGAGATGTAACCAAGCATTAGTAGGCAATCCTATGCAAATGAGGGTAAGGATAGTGAATCCCAATTTCACATGGCATATGAGCAAAGTCAGTGGAGTGTAAGAGTAGGATAAGGGGAGTATCAGAGTAGAAGATAGGTGACATCATGAGGGGGGCATGTATGAAAGAATGTAAGCTCATTGGAGCAGAGTGGCATGTGTTTGCTGTCAGTTACCCATCACTGGAAGAGGTGTGTCAACAGGTATCTTACCTAAAGGCAAGAAATTGAAGGTGTATGCCGTGGATAACACTAAAGTTTATTGTAGAAGTGCCTGCAATGTGTATGCACGCGTGTGCGCACCTGTAAAACTGAGTAAGACTGTGTGCGTGCGTGTGCGCCTGTGTGCGCGCGTTTAAGCTGGAGTAAGCATGTGTAAGGTTGTTGAAACCTGTGTAAGCGCATTTGCACCTGTGTGCGTGCGCTTAAGCCGGAGTCACCAAGGCCGAGTAAGCATGTGTGCACGCGTGTGAGCTTGTGTGCACGTGTTTGCCCTTGTTTGCGCGGCGCTGCCCCCTGTGGAAACAGAAAGGGAAAAGGAAGCACAACAAATAGTAGGAAGTTAACCAAGGAGAACTAGCAGAGCTAGCAGGTGAAAACAATCAGAATCAGACAATTACACAGACAGTACACTAGCCCAGTCCAGCCCAGCACTTAAAACTCTGCAAACAACTTTCCACTATGTTTTTCTCAGAGACACTGCAACACTGCACTAAGCTAATAGAAGTGAAAACTGAAAAAGCTTTACTGAGACAAAGAAATGTTAGGGGCTGCCATTGCTGTTATAAGGCGACATATGCAACATGCTGAGGGTGGTGACAATGCGAATGCTGCTGAGCAACCCACAGTGAGGAGACGGAGAAGAGTGTACAGGCCCATGGTAACCTACCAGGGGCTACATGAGCTGGAGATAGTGGAGTGCTATAGAGTGGACAGAGACCTCATGCAGCAAATTGTTGAGCTGTGCAGGCCATGCCTCACACACAGAACCAACAGAGGGGAACCCATCCCAGTGGAAACCAAGGTATGTGTTGGCCTAAGAATACTAGCAACAGGTACCTTCCAGAGACCATCTGGTGATATGATGGGGATTTCACAGGCATCAGCATCCAGGGTACTGCACCAGTTCCTGAATGCCATGTCAGCACATGTCGGTGATCATGTATATTTCCCCAATTCCCGTGAGGTATTGGCCAGCAATATGCGTCTTTTTCAGCAAATAGCAGAATACCCTGAGGTAGTGGGTGCAATAGACTGCACGCACATATGCATCAAAGCACCAGCTGGTGAGTGGGGTAGGGCCTACTTTAACCACAAGGGTTTCCCTTCCATCAACTGCCAGGTCATGTGTGATGCCCAGGGCATAATAATGAATGTTTGTGCTGGCTGCCCTGGAAGCTACCATGATTCCCATATCTGGCATCTGACACAGCTGTACCAGACATTTGCCAATGGGGACATCCCTCATGGTCACCTAGTGGGGGATGCTGGATATGCTCTGGAGCCGTGGCTGATGACACCCATCAGAAATGCACACACACCTGAACAGGAATGCCATAATGAGGCACATGCACAAACATGAAATGTAATTGAGCATGTGTTTGGGCTGCTCAAGTCACGGTTCCGGTGCCTGGACACATCTGGTGGAGCCTTGCAGTACTCACCAACTACATGTACTCAAATAGTCATGGTATGTGCTATGCTACATAATATGATCCTGCAAAAACAGCTGCAGCAGGAGCAGCATAGGGCTGGGCCAAACAGCCCCCCACCATTGCCAAGGTCATCACATGCAGAGCGTGACTCGGAGGAGGACCAACCTAAGCCTGCCCCAGTAGGCAGAAGGAGGCGTGCCCAGTATGCTTTGGCCTTGGCAAAGAGGCAACGCATAGCATATACACTGGCTCAGTAGGAACCCTGGAAATGATACCTCTCTCTGACTCGCACTTATAGTAAAAGGGATGCCTAACTTGACACTACCTATTTTCAAACATGTATAGGGAGTGTACTATGTGCATCCGACATAGGCAGCCCTGCAGCACCACCTGAGGCATGATTACCATGTTTTAAGCAATATAAAGCAGTGCTAAACAGCTTTTACCACTGTTTAGTACATGTAAGCAAAATTGCACACACTAAGTAGCACAACTTTGGGCAATGTTGAGCAATATTGGGCAACGTTCAGCAATGTTGGTTAATGTTGAGCAATGTTGGGCAAGTTTGGTCAAATTTGGGCATAGTTGAGCAAAAGCAGGTAAACATGGTCATATTTGCTTTACTGTTCCTTAAGCAGTCTGGTCTTCCCAGTATGAAAATATAAAGCAGTGACAGTCCTCGAACCCAGGATACTGTGTACTATAGTCACAGTACTGAACCACTAAACCATGACAGTATTTCACTGGTCAGCCTGTATGAAGGAATTTTGATAAGTCTATGCAAAGTGTCTCATGGAAACCCTGCAGGCACAGCATAATCCCTGTAGAGTTATGACACAAAGGTGAGCCCTGCAGTAAAAATACAACTTGATTTACAACACACATATAGTATAAATGTTAATATTGGGTGTGTTCACACACGTCAATAAATGTAGTGGACTTCACACAGCAACATACTGAAAGGTCACACTGGGCATGCTCACACATGAATAAATGTGGCAAATGTCAGGCAACAACATACTGAAAGGTCAAACTGGGCATGCTCACACACTTAGGCCATGTCTGAATACAGCAGTGGGCCACACATATCTGGCAGTTGCATGTGTTAACCCAGGAACCTCTCACAATTCACCAATCCTGACTTGTGCACACAGTGATATGACAACAGACACATATATAATATATTGGAACCTTGTCATAATCAAATATGTACTACAGATACTTAGGTTGTTCATAGAAAGTTGAAAAGCAAAGAAAATAGAAAACCCGAAATCAGTATCATCAATAAACAATGTGCACTCCAAACACTATCTAATCCAGGTTATGGAAAGATTATCTGCAAAGTAGCCCATACAGAACCATGACACTTCCTTCAGCTATGTCATAATTAGCAATGCACACTCATATATGTCCTGAGTCAGGGCCAACTGTAAATGACTGGCAATGCCAACATCCTGTCAGACAGGCCCATACATACATACCAACCTCCCACTGACAAAAGGCCCTATCATCATACCAGGAGATATCACATGTAGAATGGGTAAACAGCTCCTTCCAAAGCTGAAAACATGGCATCAGTTGGAGTACATTGTGTCCTTGTATGTGTCATAAGTGAACTGCAGAACAAACAGACCCTGCACCTGAACAGTCTGTTAAGCCTCACCCTCTCTACAGGATATGAAACTGTTGAATGGGTTACAGCAACATATGGCACACTACACAAGTGTTGGTGCACAACAGACCATGGGAACTATAGTCTTATAAGCCTAAGAAGTCTGATCTGCAAGACCATGGAGTCCATCATGATTGAAGTCAGAAACAGAGCTATTGGAATCCTATAAACACACAACCCTACCAACTTTGGTATGGTCATGGGCAGATCATGGTTCCCAAAGCTGCTAGACTGTTTGCAAGGCAGCCACCCAGGACATATATCAATGAAATGAGCAACACACGTCCCACATACACTTTGAATAGCCCTTTTCCAACATCCCAGACACATGAGGTATCCACAAAATCAACAACCTGTGCATAAATATGTATTGTCATCACATGGATTGGCAACTGGGCCACAGATAGATCACACAAGGTAAGAATTATGGAGTCCTGTTCAAGCTGGTAACACCTGCTGTCCCCCATGGCTCAGTCCTGGGATTGCATAAAACTAAGTGCACACACATTACCATGTCTAGTCTGATGATGTCAGCATCCCACAAATATAGCAGTGGAAATGAAAACTCCCAGTAAAGCATATAGTGCATCGTGTTAATGTGTATCTCTCTAGTATCATAACATAGTTAGGTAGGGGTTTGAATCCTGCAATTGCTCAGTGTGTGTGTGTGTGGGTGGGGGTATGTGTCTGTGTGATTTTCTTTGAGAATATTCCCCTTTTTGGAGACTAGGAAAATACCTTAAAAGTGTTATATTCCTCTTTGGTAAGTCTGATGATGTCAGCATCCTACAAATATAGCAGTGGAAATAAAAGCTCCCAGTAAAGCATATAGCGCGTCGTGTTAATGCATATCTCTCTAGTATTATAGTATAGTTAGGTAGGGGCTTGAATCCTGCAATTGCTGAGTGTGTGTGTGGGGGGTATGTGTCTGTGTGATTTCCTTTGAGAGTATTTCCCTTTTTGGAGACTAGGAAAACACCTTAAAAGTGTTATATTCTTCTTTGGCAAGTCTGATGATGTCAGCATCCTACAAATATAGCAGTGGAAATGAAAATTCCCAGAAAGCATGTAGCATGTCATGTTAATGCGTGTCTCTCTAGTATCATAACATAGTTAGGTAGGGGTTTGAATCCTGCAATTGCTGAGTGTGTGTTTCTGTGTGATTTCTTTCGAGATTATTGCCCTTTTTGGAGACTAGGAAAACACCTTAAAAGTGTTATATTCCTCTTTGGCTAGTCTGATGATGTCAGCATCCTACAAATATAGCAGTGTAAATGAAAACTTCTAGTAAAGCATATAGTGCATCGTGTTAATGCGTATCTCTCTAGTATCATAACATAGGTAGGGGTTTGAATCCTGCAATTGCTGAGTGTGTGTGTTTCTGTGTGATTTCCTTTGAAAGTATTGCCCTTTTTGGAGACTAGGAAAACACCTTAAAAGTGTCATATTCCTCTTTGGCTAGTCTGATGATGTCAGCATCCTACAAATATAGCATTGGAAATGAAAACTCCCAGTAAAGCATATAGTGCGTCGTGTTAATGCGTATCTCTCTAGTATCATAACATAGTTAGGTAGGGGTTGAATCCTGCAATCTGTGAGTGTGTGTGATACTGTTGGTCAATGTGTTGTGTGTTTAGCTTTTACTACTGTATGACATATCAGTATAACAACAGTATGTGCATTGCACACTTCAGGTATCTGTGTGGCAAATACATATATGTACATGTGACCTCAATTAGTTCATAGGTGTGAAGCCTGCTTTCTACATGAATACATCTGTTACCTATGACAGATTGTGCTGCTGCTTCTCAGACCTTTGGTCACATATGTATGTTTGTGACAAGGCCAGCCACTGTAGTGATCTGTGGCCTAGGTCATCTGTGTCACACACACCCATGAGAGTTTCTATAGAATAGTATGAGTGAGGGTTCATGCCTGGGGTATATTTCAGACATGTTCAAACACAACAAAGTCTGTCAATAATGGACATTCACTATAGGTGTACAACAACTTTGTGGATATGCATACAGACCCCTTATTGCTTATGTGATACACCGAGGGACTTCAGAATACCTATGGAAATGTGAATACCAAAGGACAGATGATATGACACTTGGCTATATGTACACATCGGTACCCGTTCTACATGTTTGGGGCTAATACCTATGTGGTACTGTCGGGATACTATGTTTAGTAAATGTGGATGACTATGCTATATTTGGCTTACAGCTTTACAGCATGGGTTGGACAACAGGTATCTGTCTGTATGATACTCCTGTGGAGGATAAGTGTCTCATCCGGAGAATGCATTGTAGGCCACTGTATGCATTTCCAGATGTGGACGGACATATCCCTAGTGTGTTTGCTTGTACCTAAGAGGGCTATATGCCAAACAGGAGTGGTCCCAGGAATGGGTGACGGTCAATACCACTGGTTACTGGTATAGTATAGTACCGGACAGATCCAAATGCTACTGAGTTTCCTACATCTGTGTGTCAGTTGTCAAGACATCATCTAATGATTGGTTATAGTCAGACTGTTGAGGTTGTGTATACTACCAGAATGCAAACCAATGACAGATAGTAACAGTATCACCCACAGCATAGTGTCAAACCATGTCATACACACATGTGTACCCAAGTTAAAACATATGTGTATTAAAATGCATACTGGCCACCAATAGAAACTATGAAGTGTTGACACTGTGTAATACAGGACATGTCACCCTTCCCATGTGTCCACTATGCATGTACATGCAGAAAGTGCACCTCCACCATGTTCACAAATGTACACCTGCAAATCTGTACTGCACACATCACACACGTACTGTCCACTCACCAACACATGCTGCCAAAACTACACACATCAGCCAAGTGGCACATGGGCAGACAATACATTTTGGGAATTAACACTGTTGTAAACAATATTACATTGATAATCATAGCTTTAATGCATCATGCCTGCTCAGATATACCTACAAGGATATCATTACACTGTACTGTTGACAACATGCTAACATTGCTACACTGCTATAAAGTCACCCTGTGCATCAGCACCATGTTAGCCTGTTCCTGCATCACTGTTACAGATGACAGGAGGTGGCACAGTTTCATCATATGCACAGGGTGTGTTGGTTTGCCAGAGCCCGACACTGACCCATCCAATCGACATGTATGTGTGTATGTGTGTGTGTGTGTGTGTGTGTGTGTGTGTGTGTGTGTGTGTGTGTGTGTGTGTGTGTGTGTGAGGGACAACAGTACAGCATGGGTCAATGTTGATGTAATGTGTATGTGTATGTGTTAGCCCTAGGTGTTTGGATTATGTGTGTGTGTCTGCATGCACACAGTTCCACCATGTGGCTGCCATATACGGGAGGTTGTGGGACAGCCACAGACTGTACCTGCCAGGCTGTACAGATCACCATCTCTGGCCACAGACACAGTACCTGTGCCTGGCAGGTGTGCAACGGACAGTATCGGGTACTAAGCCAGACTGGGTACTATCATCAGCGGCAGAGGGATGTCGACTGGACCCATGTCCCTGCTGGGACTGGCCAGAGCCACATGCATGTGGTCTTTTATGATGGTCTATTGACAGCCCAGCTCCAACATTGCTGGGGCTGGTACTGCCACTACGGGAGAGGCTGTGACTTGTGTGTCATCCGTGACAACTGCCAGCCGATGGTATTGCTGGCATATGTCCATGTCAATGTTTCGGCCATCCTGCTCTATCCTGGCACATGGACATTACATTTCCCCCCAATGTCTATCAATGACCTCGGTGTAGTGACGCACTGCACTGACAAGGTCACGGATACTGTCATTGATAGCGGTGTTATGGGCCCTCTGCACCCTCAGTCCCTGTCTGGTGTACCGTTCCATACGTGCCTGTGCCTGCATTACAGCCCGGAACATACCTGAGGTTGTAAGACCTGTGGAGGCACGTCTGCCAGGGGCATTATGACCAGCAGTGCTCCCACGAGAACCCCTGGACATCCGCCTATGTGGTACCATTCCAGGAATCTGGGTATGGCTGCTGTGAGGGGATGCATGTGCCATAGATACTACACTATCCTGGTCAATGCCTACTGTATGCTGTCCCTCAGCTAAGGCCATTGGTGATGAGGGATATATTGGCAGTATGAATGTGCACATAGATGGTGTGGAAAGCTGTGTACTTTAGATTGGCGGACCAACGACAGACCCTGTCAAACCTGCCTGTGCCACAACACATGTTTCATCATTTCCACTATGTGTGGCACTGTCTTCAGGTTCCTTGCGGCACTCAACCAACACAACCTCAGCACCTGTGAGAGGGAGACAGGAAACACACTTTACAATCTGTACATGATGTTAGCACACATGCACATATGAACACATGCACACATGCACACATGAACACATGCACATATGCACACATGCACACATGCACACATGAACACATGAACACATGCACACATGAACACATGCACACATGCACACATGAACACATGAACACATGCACACGAACACATGAACACATCCACACATGCACACATGCACACATGAACATATGCACACATGCACACATTAACACATGAACACATGAACACAAATACACTACTCACTAAAGTAGACACACACACACACACACACACACACACACACACACACACACACACACCAACAGCAATCCAGAACATACCCATTAGTGGTCGATGGTGGAGTACAGTATCACAAGCCAAATAGTCCTATCACATGTGTCAGCATGCAATATGTGTGTTGCTCAACAGCATGAAGTGCGAGTGTAGAGAGTCCTTGTTAATAACAGTATACATGTGTTTGATGCATGTGTGTTGTTCAATGATTGGCCTCACCCTGAAACACTATGTGCACATGGACACAACATTGCTGTGCAAGTATTAAATGCTTTTCAATGTCCTGTGCACCATCACTCACAGGTATACATACCATGGCTGGATGCACACAGCTGTCAGGTGTATAGCAATGAATGCTATGTGTTGTACTGCAGTTACTGTAACTGGATGTAGTGTAGTACCATGAGCCATCATCAGGCAGCATCATGTGGTCACTCAAGGCCACTAATGTGTGCCACACTGGCAACTATCTTGCTGTACCTGAACTACAGCACTGTGGTTACATTAACCATTTCACAGGCAGTATGGGTGTGTAAGGTGTTCAATAGGGAGCATTGCCTAACATGAATGTGTTGTTTGTTGAAGAGTTTTGCACCACCCCATGATAGGCCTCTACCCCTCAGGTATAGTATGTGTGATGTGTGGATGACATTTGGGATACTGGTGTCTGACCTTGCAGCAGGTGTCTAAATACGCCATGTGTATCATATTAACATGTACTGCGTATGACAAGGTGGTGTATGTTGTGTGCATGTGTATTGACTCTGCCTATACAATGTCCACTACAGTGTACCACAATTGTTTGGGATGCTCTGTGTATAGCATGTGTTTGTGGCAGCTACTCATGTTACTGGGATGTGCATAGTCCCACAGAAAACATGCAGAGCATGCATTATGTGTAGGTGTTTTACATGTGTATATGGCCTACAACTCACCTATGACATGCACATGTTATTTACCATATTAAATGTAGAACACTCACCAGCATGGGTCTGCTGTCTTGCTGTCACACCAGAGGGACCTACAAGGATATGAGACAGTTTGTCAGTGTCAACAACTGTGGCATTGCTGCTGTAAGTTTGCAATTTTACAGTAGTACAATGATTGACAGTCAGAGACATACAGATTATGTTCCAAATGATCAGTATTGCACAACACCAGGCTCCACGTCTTCCAAATACACAGTACACATCTGACATATGCATGTTCTAACAATCGAGCTAACAATAGTCTACAGATATGCCATGTTACCTGCACGCTCCAAGTCAACTTGCTGGGTGACTCCGGCCTCCATGATGACACATGTCTGCTGTAGTGGTTGTCCAGGAGCCACCATGCTGAGGAGCAGCTCTTCCACTCTGGGGCGGATGTGATGCTGCACCACCACCTGTGGCAAGGTGTTGTCTGCAGACATCAGCGGCATGCTGTCGGACATGTCTGATTAAATCACTGCAGTGATGGCGTTCCTGCTCATAAGTCCGGTTATGCATGCCTACGTCATTAACCCAACGGACAACATCTTGCCACAGTGCATTGCGCTCATGCTGGTCCTGGCTGGTTCTGGAGAATAGCAGGGTGTCATGTTGTAATAGGGTGGATATAATTATTTCCTCCTCTTCAGGGGAATATGCAGGGTTGCGATGGTGAGACATGTCCCTGGAAGACAATAAAACAACTATTGTGAGCAAGTCATGTGGCACACTTAACATTCTAAAGTACAGATATCAATGAAATGCCATATATAGCAACCTATTGGCTGTCAGTAGATACACACTTTTAATACCACACATCAGTGCTCAGCCCACAACTGCCTGACAGTGCCTGGCACGTTCTATATATTAAACCATGTTCTGCACAGCAACAAAGTTAAACCAGTATGTAAGACTATACAACAGCACATGGCACACTGTATGTGACACAATGCACCACCTAGCCACAGGAGGTATATATGAAGCTAATGCATAGAGAAATATGTCATCCATTGAAATTATTGTAAAGTACAGTTACAGTACTACCAGTACACCACACTACTTGTTGATAGCAAACCCCTAAGTAACATATGGGCACATTGATCAATATAGGTGGCATACTGCTGTACTACACTATACATTTTGCTAGATATGCACTTATATCCTGTAACACACATACGACCAAGGCCATGTTACAGGCATACCCACACACACATCAGACATACCTAAAAGACACAAAGGTATGACAACCCAGATGAGCTTTACCTGTGTACCATACAGTACTGTGTGTCAGCACTTACAAAACCTTATGCCTGAGGTATGTAATGTGTGAGGACCACAGGTAACAAACAAAGCAGTGTTTCCAAGTAATGTGGATATACACCATACTGTGCTGTTAAGGCCTACAGCTTCAGGTAGTACTACAGTTCATACGGGATTTGTATTCACTAGTGTAAACAATCAATAAGCATACATGTACTGCTTTAGCCTACAATGGCACACTTCAGTCAACACCATGGGACTATGTCATACCATATACCATACTGCTTTTCCTGCCTAGCAATAGCATACATATCTTTAGCAGGGATCAGAGCTAGAACACTACATACCATGATATAAACAGTTTCCCACTAGGCTATCACATATATACACAACGTTGACACATTCACCGACACATTCACCATCACACTCAGTCAACCTCACATAGCAATTAATGCAGCATGTACATGCGTGTCTGTATCGGGTCCTAGGTAGCTCATAGGCTATTAGGCGTAGGGCCTATAGAAGCCTAGCCATACGGTACCTTGCCCTTCAACACCCATGTAATTTAAATTAATGTGCCCCTGTCATGCAGAGCCACAGAGGTGATTCCTGGGTTGTATTTCCTATCTCACATCCATTCATCATGATTATTCATGACGACTGCTAATGAGGACCTTTTTTTGCTATTGATAGGTAGTTAGTTCCAGAGTATGGTATGTGTCTGAGATGAGAATCTACCACTCCAGCATGTTCTGCTTTTTGATGTTACAAGGTTTAGATCAGTACAGTGTGTAGCTTGTAGGGATTTTGATCGGTTTACATGGAGCATGTCCAACACCTGTGGGTTTGGCATAGCTTTGTATGTTAGGCAGAGGTTGGCTCTGGGTAGGCTGTAGGCGACACAGTGTAGCTGTGGTTTTGGAAGACATTCTGCATAGGGCATCTGTTTGAGTCTGGTAATACTCTTTCTGGTGTTTGTGCCTGGCGTCTACAGTTGCTGTAGATGTCTTCTGAGGTACATACCAAAAGGGCCATTGTACTCTATGATGGGTTTTATGACTGATGAGTAGAGTGGAACACTGACCTCTTATTCCATGGATGACACACCTTTGTGATGACATGTGGACCGTACACAGTTTACATGACTAGTGTGGCACTGTGATTATCAAAAGGGACACTACTGTCCACCTGTGTCCCATGGTCTCTTATCACACTTTTGGTGTTGAGTATACTACCACCTATGTGGTAGTTCATGGGTACAGGGTTTTTAACAAAAGGGATGGCAATTCATTTACAACATTGAGCTTGAGCGTACATATAAACATCCATTGGTGTACATATAGATTTACATGTAGGCACATATACAGTCCACCTTTCATGGTGGGAATATCAATTATGCAAGGGTAGAGAGAGATACAGTTATGTAATAATTTTGCACAGTCTTGTGCAGAATGCATTGAGGGTATTCTCAGGCCATGTATCTTTAGCAGGACTCCCTGTCTGGAAGACTAAAAACTTAGCAAATCATACCCACAGCGTTTAAACACCACATGTCCTATACCAGCACTGTATGCTGTCTTGTTTGCCACACACTACAATCTACATGAAAATATGCACATAACAACCTTCACCAACATATATATGTCCACCCTTCACAAACAGTTGCAGTATGTACCTTGCTCTATGCACATGTTAAGATGCTAATATATCTGACACATAAATATCCCTACATATGTGTGTGCCATACACACACAAGGTACACACTGTTGTACGTCCGTAGACCTCAAGGATGACCTGTTGGGCCTTGCTACAACATGAACAGTTGTCACATGTGTGCATAACAGTAGTATTACAGGGAGTATTTATAGCTGCTAATGCTACATTACTATACTAGCCTGGTACAGCAGTTGCCAATGCTAAGCTAAACATTATATGACTATCATGCATGTTTTACTCTGTCACATCCAGGTTTATATAGCTGTTTGCACTACTCCCCCAGACAGCCATTATACACAGTACTGTACAGAACATAGATGACATGATTGGATGTTTGACATTAAATGCTGAGCTACATATGTCACAGTTATGTCCCACTGCACACAGCTACACACTAATTTGTCCATGGCAGTAGTCATGCATGGCATCAGTGCATACATACCTACTGCTGCCAAATATGCATGTTTCAAAGTATTTACAGTACTCTTCATAAACATCTACTACTTGCCGGTAATCACATATCTGTTGCATACCTGTTTGTCACTTTCAGGTCCGTCTGTGTATGTTTTCACAATTTTTTTTTCTTTTTGGTGTTACTTAAGTAAAGATTGCTTTTACTTAATTTCTTTTTGTTATTAAGTTTTTTTTTTACTTAATATATTTGGTTGGTAATTCACTCAAGTCTTTTTACTTAATTAAACTTTTGTGTTATTAAGTAATAATGATTTTTTACTCCTACCCAAGTTCAGTGATGCTTTAACATGTGCAATGTAATGATTGCATGTGGGGATAGCAAGTAAAGTCTGCTTTTAAAGGTATCTGCACATGTGCATGTGATAACCTCTGCACCAATTGGTGCCCAGCATTTGGTAAATGTATACAGCCTGCTGTGTGGTAATTGCAGTACTCACTGTCATAGCAACCGAATGCTATAAATTGCTAAGTTTTGTAGGCGTAGCCCTTTCAGATTTCCAGAGTGGGGCCCATGCTTGTTTGCTATGGACACTGTTGTTTAAGTCAGAAGGTTGGTATACTTCTTATATCTGAAGCTAGAGGTGTAGACAGTGATGTACATGTTGTACTCAGACCTGACTGTTGCCACTTCCAGTACAGAGCTATCAGTGAAGAGTTTAACTCACCCCTACAAATGCTTACACAGGATATATGTGAGTATGTAATTTCTTTTCTACTTATGTAATTAACTGCCATACAAAAGTGGTTATTGAGAAGTATTCTTTTGACACATGAACTGTTTGTGAACTGTTATACTGTACATATTGATGTACTCACTTCTGCAGGGTTTGTGTATTTTTATTGTTGACATTAGCACAGGAGTTTCAGGTAAACTGGACAATTCCACTACTGAGTATGCCTACCTACATCCTTGGTTGACCCTAAACACACACGTATATTTAAAATTTGGGGGGGGGTGCAGATATACAGCGAGCATTATGTCTTATTGTGTGAGTGTTATCTTACTGGACTTAAAGGATTGGTGTGTACCTGTTAGTTTATCAAGGCAGGTGGTCTGTCTGCATAGTTCCCAACTGTGAACCTATCCAGATGGTAGCCAGATGTTAGCCTGTTATTCGTTGTCTGTGCAACCCACAGGTGTTTTCAGCACTGGTACATTGGCATTGTTACAGTCAGGTGCTACC
Organism: Protopterus annectens; assembly: GCF_019279795.1. NCBI lineage: Eukaryota > Metazoa > Chordata > Ceratodontiformes > Protopteridae > Protopterus > Protopterus annectens. Next base: position 1,168,225,649 of record NC_056739.1, read on the forward strand.
AGTACATGGCTACATCCTTTGGTATTTCTGTGTTGTACTCCTACATAAGGGTATGCTTGTGGAAGTCCTCACAAAGCTATTTGCAGAGTGTGTAACAGCAGATAAGCTGATATGCCTGTGTGTTTGTGCCTCTGCCAGGCCTATGAAACACTCAGATACATATTTGCTTGGAGTCAGGGATAGGTAGTTAAAAGTGAGGTACACCTTCCAACTAACAGAGACAGTAAGTGTAGACTTGAGTGAAGCAATGCACATGGATTAGTACTCCTTTTATGAAGTACAAGTGGTGTCTACTGTTGTTATTGTCATTATTCATTGTGTAATACACCACCTCTCTGACTAACGTCAGTACTTTTCAGAGGGATTCAGAGGGACACAGCTAAAATATGTTTCACAATCAGGGACATCCCTGAAAAGTAGTCACAGTTAGGAAGTATGGCCTCTGCCCTAATCAGATATGCCAGTGTTTGTCCTGCTATGATACTGTGTGGGGTTGTAAAGTGCCTTTCTAACATTATTTGCTGCTAGAATGGCTGCTTCTCTTATCACAGTCATGTAATGCAATTCCACAACAATTGCTGGTAAAGATCCACAGAACAAGCTTAGTGTTATGGCCTTCCTATTTTTCCTTTACATTCACTCATTGTATTGCATGATATATTTATTTCAGCACCAAGTTATTGTATATCTGCTGTGGCTTAGTGGTACTTCATGCAGTCAAGTGTATCCAAGGTCTGGGGTTCGAGACTGACAGAGGTGTTTTATTTTTCTGCTGAGCAGAACAAGGGCCCTGACATACAGAGTCATTAAGGCACTTTTAAGCAGTTGTAAGCAGGTTTGCGTGAGGTTGCGTGACGCTTAGTGATGCTAAGCTTAGCGCACACATGCGCACACTCGCTCAAACCCGCTAACTACTGCTTAAAAGTGCTTACTCCCGCTAACCCCCGCGCTAATTTCTTTGAAAGAAAAGAAAATGGGGAGATAGGAAAGTGGTGAAAAAGGGGGCACAAAGAGGGAAAGACAGTGTGGAAACCAGCTAGGGATGTGCAGGACAGGTGTAGGGAAGGTCCATAGCTGCCCATTTCTTTACCAGCAACAGCTGTGCATATGTTACAAATAAGGAGTGAAATTTGAAACCTTCCACCCCTGAGGGAGGGGTGAGGACAACAAAGTATGTTGTACTGCCAATTCTAACTATCAGTTTACATGTCCAGCAGACATGTGCAAAATGGGCAGCTATGTATGGGGCATCAATTTTTTGTGGGAACAGATTGCCCTTTTTTTTTTTCAGGTGAGAGTGGAATGTGAGGTAGAGGAAATAGGTATATTTGGGGAGGTAGGTTGGGGAGGTAAACAGACAAGACAAATAAGATGCATACAGGGGCGGAGTATGACACATGGGGTGGGTGAACACAATTGACGGGGACGGATGTTTGGAAATCGCAAGCCATGAGCCCACAGATGGTAACAGTGAGACTGAGATCCCCACCCATGGGCAGTCACCACTGCACCTTCACAGCCCTGAGGGTGGCTGTGCTGAGGGTTGAGTAGGAGGGGCAGGCTCACCCATGAGTCGTGCCACTCTCGCCTCGAGCTGGCATAGGGGATCAGCGACTAAACACTGGATCTCCCTACACACCACAACCCGGACCCTTCAGAGGGTGACAGGTGGCCCTTCTCTGCCCACGCTTGTAAGGGGGGACGAGCCCCATCCCCTGCAGCGCTTCCACCCGAAGGTGGCACAGGACCAACGGAGGAGGGTAGCCCGGGCTGGGCACCGGACCTGCTGGTGCCAGGTGCAATTGCCAGCTGAGGAGGGACAGGTGGGTCCGCTGGGACCAGCCTTCCCATACGTTCTGTGATTAGGTATGTTTAATTGCAACATAGACAACAGCATTCCAAATTAGTTGTAACAGCATACAGTAATTTTCCCATTAACCCAACACACCAGGGTTCCAACAGTTGAATTGCAAGCATAACACATGCATATATTGAATGACAGTGGACATTACAACAGCATGCAGGGATGATTGGTGGCAACAGGCCACCAAGATTGTGATGTTTGAACAGGGAACATGCATCAAAGTAAATGCAGATATTTATAGAACAATAGGACATATGTCCCAACAAATGTTTTGAGATTAGACATACCCATTGAGGTGTGGAATTGCATTGTTTATGCACATAGAGTAGGGTGTAAAAAGAAACCTCCATTAACATCTTATAAGTACTTTTACTCTACACTATATTCCTATTGACTGCAGGTGTATATCCCCTACATGTATTATTACACTAGGCAACATGCATTAGGTTGTGTAATGGGTTTGGCTAGTTCATTATATACCTGACCTATATCTGACATACTAACTGTCCAAGATGCAGATGTTACTGCTACATAGTTATATTTTTTATTTATATTTATGTATCTACATATCTGGATGTGTTCACGTGACATTTTCAGTTAAATTTCTACAGAACCCTACATTTCATGTAGCACACTCACATTTCTGGAGAACACATTGACAAGATACTCGTGTGCCAGATTTACCTATGCATGCCAGCCATTTACTGACTGTTGAGGACTGTATATATGCCTCACAGCTAAGGACTGTATATATGCCTCACAGCTACTGGCACTTCCTTCATCCACTTTATATGGGACTGCCCAATTGTGGGTGACAGCACTTAATACAACAGTACTATTTATTTAATGCAAGGGTACAACAACATTTCAAAGTGACACAGACACACTCCAAGTATTATACCTTTATTAATTACATTACACACTTTTCTACAGGCTCTCTCCTTTATTTGATATTACAGTGCATGCGGAAGACTTATTCAAGACATATTATACCTTTATTAATAGGTTACAACACTCTTTTTCAGGCTCGCTCACTTATTTATATGACAATACATGCAGAGATAGTATTCCAGACTTATTTTACCTTTATTAATGGGTTACTACACTCTATTTCTGGATCTCTGACTTATTTTATATAACAGTACATGCAGAGAAATTATTCAGGGCATTTTATGGCTGTATTATTGGGCTACAACACTTTTTTCAGGCTATCTCACATATTTTATATAACAATACATGCAGAATAATTACTAACCTGCCTGGTGGTGCAGCCTTAGCAGCCTATCTGCATAGGCTTGCTGATTTGCAGCACGGACACCTGCAGCTGTGAAGTAAATGAAGGGATATTGAGACATACCTATCCATTATATAGACTATATTAGCATGTCTTAAATACTGCATTCCATGGCTACCTACTCAGTAGTGGGGCATCTTGCATATGACGGGCCTCCTGGATCCATTAGTTCAGTAGGTCCTGTTCCATCTCTTCAGGTCTGCATGGTGGTGACGGACCTGCTCACCAGTCCGAGGGACGCCTGTGGCACTGGTGAGACCATGAGCTAACCGGTTCCAAGCCTCTGCTTTGTACTCCGTCCCTTGGAACTGGCCCTGCAGGAGTCTAGACTCATGACGGTGGACAAGGAGCCAAACCATGTATTTTGACTCCTCGATGCCCCAGCATTGCGATCGAAAGCGAGTACCCTCTCCAGCACCAGACATTCTAACTGCAGATGGGAGCTACAATCAGTTATGGTGAGTATTCCCATCTATGTAGCTTAAATATGCCACATTTCCCGCACTTTTTTGTGATTGGCCGTTTTTGAAAATTCTCGGCTGACTGCAGACCTGCTTAGCAATGGTTAATCTACCATTTATAAGTATATGTATGTTAACAGTGGATGTTTATCCTAAGCTGTCATGGCTTAGTGGTTCAGTACTTTGATTATGGTGCACAGTGTCCCGGGTACGAACCTTGTCATTGCTTTTTATTTTACTACTGTCCAGACAGGCTAGGGGGTGTGGCTGTGTTTAGGCAACTTTGCTCCATGTTGCTCCACGTTGCCCTACGGTGCGCTGGTTAACGCGGTGCGCAGCTCTGCGCAAACTTATTGTGCTTGGTAAAGCACTGCTTAGCTATGGGCAACTATATTGCGCTGGGTAAAGCACTGCTTAGCTATGGGCAACTATATTGCACTGGGTAAAGCGTTGCTTAGCTATGGGCCACTATATTGCGCTGGGTAAAGCGCTGCTTAGCTACGGGCATTTATATGTCAAGATCCTTCTTACATTTCTATATATACATTTTGTTCACTGATACATAGGCCATTTCAATGCTTTTTAGTAAAATTTTATTCATATATGCCAGGAATTATTTCATATACTAATTTAAAACATAAAATAGAAAAGGGAGTGGTGGGACTCGAACCGTGAATGCCTCCTCTTTGGGCGAAGGCTCTACCACTACGCTATTGCTATTTGGATTGATTTCCATAAACATTTCTTATTATGCTCTTCACTGTCGACATTGCTAGCTGCAGCTAAGCTATGGGTACACCCGCGCAAACACGCGCAAATACAGGCAGCTATATTGGGAATTATAAAAAAAAAAAATAAAAGTTTTACATTTTATAACTCTACTGGGGTTTTACAATGTGAGGGAGTGTAGTGTTGAGTATGCAGACATTTGAGCGGACTCGCTCATGTGTGTTGACATTTCACAATTCAGACACTTGCAGGGGCGTGGACCTTAGGACTGCTCGGCAGTCAGACACACCCCCTGCCTTCCTCCACGGTCCATGTTAGAGTTGGAATGGAGTCAGCGTGCCCTCATGAATATGCATGGCACACTGACGTCATACCGTTCAACTACAGTTTCCGAGTAAGACTTATTTAGTCTTACATGGAGGATTTGTGAATCCAGGGGAGTGTCTTTCCATGGGGAACAGGAATCACAAAACATGTAATATGCAGTTGCATTAGTGCAAACTTGATTATCTAGGTGATTTTCATGGCGAAAAGATCGAGTTTAAGATATTCATTATGGTATTCTGTTGTACTTTCTACGTGAGAAGTATCATATAGATAATAAGTCTAACAGAAGAAGATGCCCAGATTCAAGCTTGAGGGCAATAGCTTAGAAGAAAGAATCAACAGGTGTAACCACTGGATACTGTAGGGAAGTGGCTACATGAGGAGCTTTCTGGAAAGATATTATGCATAAAGAATACTACACCCACTGTCATTCTTTAGTTCATGTCTGAATCAATTAATTCTCCTAGATAGCTTCAGCTGTATGGTAGACGGAGTTTACTACTACACTAAAAACACTTTTATTTTACATTAGTAAACAATAAATACAAGAATCATGGAAAAAGGCACCAAAGAGTCAAACTAAGTAAAATAAACAAGGCACTTTGTGTATCACACTATAAGCTCTATAGTCGTAACAACAGCTACTAAATCCACAAACAGTAAAAGCCGAAAAACTTTTATTGAACAGTTTGGTTAAGCGCTTTCGTCCCTCCAACACAATACACTGGGACCTCTTCAGAGCAAAGTAATAATCACACTAAAACAAATTTATACCATTCAAACCCATTAATTATTCCATTAGGACTAAATGAATTGAATAAATTCCTTAATTTAAAAGAGTTGAGAGAATATTTTTGGATAACTAAGTTAAAATCCAACATTCCACCAGGGATCAATGAAAGTGTTTCACTTGCACCAGTTCTAAAAAAGGGCTTTGGACCTCTAATATTAAAATGTCTATATAGGGTCTATATCAGCTTATCGAAAGCTGATAACAGTGAACGCTCTTTAATCGACCCCTAAAGGTCGAACAACGCAAATGGTGAAGACACAGAACAGCGATTTTTTTCCCAGGGAAAGAAATCACTGGGGCATTGTTGAGAGTTTGTCATTTTCTTCACTGTGGTCTGATCTCGGAGTTGGTATATATAAGTAGGGGGGGTGTGGGGGTCAAAGCCCCCTTCTTTATGTGTTTTTTTTGTTTGTTTTGTTTTTTGTGGAAGAGAATTTTTTTTTCCCCTGGGAAAAAAAAAAAATCGCTGTTCCGTATCTTCGCCATTTAGGTTATTCGACCTTTAGGGGTCGATCAAAGAGCATTCGTTATTATCAGCTTTTGATAAGCTGATATAGACCCTCTCTCTCTCTCTCTCTCTCTCTATATATATATATATATATATATATATATGGATTCCTATTACAAGAACGAAAGTTCACTACTTCGAACTTGTAATAGGAAGCCTCACTTCTGCGAAAGTTCACTTTAACAAAAGTGAACTTTTGCGTTAGTGCACTTCACCGAAAACACCGCAGCACAGTGGAGGACATAAAAAACAAGCTATTTCCTCCACTATGGTGCGATAGTCACGGACCTTAGGGTTAGGGCACAGGTTAGGGTAAGGGTATAGTTAGTAAAGCTATCCCCTTACCCTAACCCATGCCCTAACCCTAAGGTTTGTGACTATCACACCATAGTGGAGGACATTGCTATGTCCTTCACTGCGCTGCAGAGAGGGTTACTTTGAAACCCTTTCTAGTCAGTCGTCATCTTAAGCATTAGCAGTTATTTATTGCTATACCTTTGACCTTTTCATGTTTCTTGGTGTTAGTAGGAATATGTATTTTTAGAAGTTTTTCAGTAGTTTCATACACTTGAAATGTTTTTATTACATGCTGTTTTTTTATATGCTCTTGTATTTTTAAATATTTATATGCTATTTGCCATCTGAAATGTTAATAACAGTTATAATCTATTACTACATCCATTTTAATGTCAATGTTGAATTTTGAAGTTTTAATTTTCACAATATGTTTCTGACTTTTTATCTATTTAGAAGTTTCCGTACAAAGGCTTTCATTGGTTAACTGTTTAATTGATAAGTGTTTAAATACAGAAGTGATGAAGTGTTTTATTAAAATCTGAAGAAGCGTCCAGAGTAGACGTGAAAGCGCTAACAACCCATGGAATAAAGTTCTTTTGCTGTTCAAGTATAAACATTTTTTATTGATTTTTGCTTTTTTGGTTGATGGTTGGCTTTGATAGTCGTGGAGTACCTGCACCTTGATATTGACATTTTTTCGTTTGGGGACATAGCAGGTACCTTACCCTGAGAGATCTCTGTTTATTTATCATATATATATATATATATATATATATATATATATATATATATATATATATGGATTCCTATTACAAGAACGAAAGTTCACTACTTCGAACTTGTAATAGGAAGCCTCACTTCTGCGAAAGTTCACTTTAACAAAAGTGAACTTTTGCGTTAGTGCACTTCACCGAAAACACCGCAGCACAGTGGAGGACATAAAAAACAAGCTATGTCCTTCACTATGGTGCGATAGTCATGGACCTTAGGGTTAGGGCACGGGTTAGGGTAAGGGGATAGTTAGTAAAGCTATCCCCTTACCCTAACCCATGCCCTAACCCTAAGGTTTGTGACTATCGCACCATATTGGAGGACATAGCTATGTCCTTCACTGCACTGCAGTCGTCACGGACCTTAGGGTTAGGGCATGGGTCATGCTATGGGCTATCCCCTTACTATGACCCATGCCCTAACCCTAAGGTCCGTGAGTACTGCACGGAAGTTCAGTACAACACCCGTTTGTTGTACTGAACTTTGCGTAAGTGCACTTTCGCTGCAGTGAGCATTGCATGTACTACTTCGAATTAGTGAAAATTCGATCTAGGGTATGGAACCCATATATATATATATATATATATATATATATATATATATATATATATGTGTGTGTGTTTTTTTTAAATCAGCCTTTTTCTCCTTTTTTATGAGATTGTTGTTGTTGTTGTTGAGTCTTTCGGCTTTTCCCGGTTAGGGGTCGCCACAGCGGAACTCCGGTCCGCTAATGATTGGCAGTAGATTTTTACGTGCCGAGTTGCCGGCCCTGACGCACAACCTTCAATGAAGGTATGCCCATTCACGCATGTCTCCATGCAGAATACACTCTAGCTGAGAAACGAACAGGACAACGTCTTACTGTGAGGCGACAACGTTACCTCAGAACCACCACCGCAGTTGTGATGATTATAAACTATTGAAAGTTTAGGCATTATTTATAGTAGTTAAGAAAAGTAAGTAGTCATTATAATGCTGTTTTTTTTTTAAAACCATCTAGTTCACCTTTTTAATTAAGGAATTTATTGAATTCATTTAGTCCTAATGGAATAATTAATGGGTTTGAATGGTATACATTTGTTTTAGTGTGATTATTATTTCGTTCTGAAGAAGTCCCAGTGTATTGTGTTAGAGGGACAAAAGTGCTTAACCAAACTGTTTAGTAAAAGTTTTGCGGCTTTTACTGTTTATGGATTCAGTAGCCGTTATTACGACTATGGAGCTTATGGTGTGATACACAAGGTACCTTGTTTATTTTATATTAGTAAACAGACATTTGGTCATAATGAGACAATAAATATCACAGAACTCCTGACTCAACTCTGCACTGAACTACTATTCAGCTAACTAAAGCTCTGCACAAAAATATTTACAGTAATTTATTTCGAAAATATTACTCACCTGTTTACTCCTCACTTACCCATTTGAAATTCCCATGATGCTTCAGATTGTGGATACATTAAAATAGACTAGTAACTATTACATCTTTTTTGTTTGCTCAGTTTATTGTGAACAGAATGATGTTATTAATGAAATCTGACTTTGATATCAGTTGAAGTATATGTACTTCTTTAACAGCATCTGACTAAGGTCATGGCCAAAATCAGTCTATATGGGTAAGACCACCCACCCAGTTAACAATGCATAAATAAATACTACTACTATTTGTCTAATCCATGCACTGTTCTGGTTTGTTTATTTACTGCATGGTTGCTGCACCATTTGTGCTTATCTGAATGGTCCATGGTTACAGATCTGTAGGAAATGTCTTCACAGCCATGTTTCAGTTATTGTTTAAGTGGGCAGTGTTACCTTAAATCCTTAGAAATATTCAATGAGCTCCTTATGCATAGTGTGACACAACTGTTGTCACAATCTGTGACAGAGATGAGGATGCATTGTGCATTCAGCGAACAAACACTTTCATGAACATATGTTACACCAATAACAGAAGGGTAATCAGAAGTGTGCATGATGAAATCAGATTTGGGCAGTACAGTGCCACAGCAGTTAGCATTATTGTCTCCAGTTTGATTTTCGGCTTGGATGCCTTCTGTGCACAGTCTGTACATCCTCTCTGTGTCCCCATGAGTTTTCATAGGGGTTTAGTTTCCTCTCATATCCCAAAGACATGCCATAGAATAACAGGTTATTCTTCACACTGTCCTTAGGTGTGCACACACAGTGTCAGAGTGAGTGTGTCTGTGTTCTGTTTTGGATGATCTTTTATGATGTGTGCCAAATGAGTGTAGGGATTGAATCCAGCCCCCCCCCCCCACATACACACATACACACACACACACACACACACATACACACACACACACACACACACAGCTCTATACTGGATTAAGAGTTATTTGTTTTTTTCATGGGAAGCTACTCCCCCTCAACCCCCTTGCTCCATGCAAGAGGAAATCCCCTGCCACAGCTGATAAAACCAATTAATGGACCACTGCTGACTTTGTGAGTGCATTTTCTGATTGCTACTCTCCTATTCTGTTTTGTTTCCTCATGTTTTTGGATCATCTATAGCCTAAACAGCAACTCTATCAACATATATGGGGCTGGTGGCATATGGGATCATATTCATGTCTGCTCTCATTTTAAAACCACAATTCTTCTTTTAAACTTTAAACTTTCTTTACTTATTCCTGTGTAACCAACATGAAATATCAGTTACACAAGTTTTTTTGGAATTTATATTAACTTTTCATTGCCATAAAGTGCTATGCTAAATGCCAAAGCTCCACCCAGGACCCCTCCCCATATCACTGCTCCAATTAGGACTCCTCCCCATGTTACAGTTACAGTCAGGACCTGTCCTCATCACTCTGATCCAGTCAGAATCCCTCCCCCCTGTTACAGCTCCAATCAGCACACCTTCCCAGGTCAATGCTCCAGTCAGGACCCCCCTTCCTGTCACTGATCCAGTGAGGACTCGTCCCCATATTACAGCTGCAGTCACAGAAGTACAGTTTGGTTATTTCAGAAGAGTGCTTATTACCACAGAATAGGACTACTTTAGCAATGTGTGTTACACCTTATAAAAAGCAAAGCAGAATGTTACAAAAAAATTTACAATGCTAAATGTCACTTGTCAAAGTTATTTAAAAATACTGTACTGCTGCTTTTATGTCACTATGACGACAATACAAAATGTCATATCTCCAGATGGGACTCCCCCATGTCGCAGCTCCGTTCAGAGAAGTACAGTTTGAATATTTCAGATTAGGGCTTATGTCCGCAGGGCCAACAGTAATGTGGAAGGGAGGGTCATGTCACACCAGGCACTCATTTAAGGCTGCCAGATATTCCCATCATTACTTATTCTTATTTGTATTTTTTTATTTAATTGCTCATATGATACATATGATAACCAGGTAGGTGAATTTGTCCAAAGACCCTTTTCAGCCATGAATTGGGGTACACCAACCAATACAAAGATATATTAGTGATATCAATACATTCCATTTTATGTACTGAGTGAATCACAATCACCATCGTGTAGAGGCTGGCAGATACTTTTGACGTTATGAACAACTCCCTTTACCCATTGGCTGGCTGGAAAGCATTGTACAGTGCTGTTTCCAGTGCAAGTTCATGCTTCTGCAAACCACTGTTTCTCAGCTAGTGCATTGTGCACTATTGCGAGGGGCCATCCCAGTGTAGGAGATGCACTTCTTGCCCTTTTCCCAGTTAGTGCACCTATAGTGAAATCCCTTCAACACCCTGCCTCCAGGATGAGTAAGCAGGCATCATGTGCTCACTCCCATTCCTCCCTTACCTGAGCTGCTGTATGAACCTGGGTCATACAGGGTGCCATCAGGGACAAAAAGTCTACACATTGGGATTGGTTGCTCTTGTAAATGACTTTGATCCTACAAATGTGGGCAAAATTTCAAATTCAGTATCCAACCTATGTGGATCATATGCTCCTCAAAGTTCTGCAACTAGAAATATGATGGCAATGTAGGTAATATTCCAGATGGGTGGTTAATAAACAACCTAAGGAGGGTGTCAGAGTTATAAGATACTGTAGAAAAAACACTCAGATAAGAACTGTATGGACTTCTGTAGCAAGGATTACAATAGTCATTTCATCTGAAATTCAGAAAGCCAAATGCTATAAATCTGCTGTACATGTTTATTTATTTTATTTTATTTTACATTTGTTGACCGGGATAGTCCAACTGGATGCATGTCCATTTTCAGCGGAGGCCCGGGGAGAAAAGCTCCAAGGGTAAGCAGATACAGCATTACATAATACCAGCATTACATATTACAAACAGACTGTTTACAGAGATTACATAAGTAAGCAAGTTAAACAAGTTCCACAGGTTACAGTTAGTCCTGAGCACAAGTCAGGATTAAATTAAATTACACAGTAAACTGGTTAACAGATTTTTACACATTCGAGTTAGCCAGGCTTGATACATTGACATAGCCAGTTAAGTGACATATGTTGTTTGAGTCTAGTTTTAAATTGACCTAAGGTGGAAAGTAAGGTAATATCAGCTGGAAGAGAGTTCCAGGATCTACTTACAGAGTTTGCAAAGAGAGAATCACCGGCTGTGTTATTAATTTTGCTAGTCTGAATTAGTAGTTTGTTAGAGGATCGAAGCGGTCTAGGATTGTTATAGGGGTGATAATATTTTTAAGTGCAGGAGTATTGTCCGGATTATAGAGGATTTTATAGGCCATAATCAGTTGGTTATACTGGATTAGGCTAGGTAGTTCAAGCCAACCAAGCTGATTTAGATTGATGCAATGATGTGTCCTAAAAGGCAGCCCAGTGGCAAACCTGGCAATGTGGTTGTAGCAAATTGAGAGTTTGTTAAGGACAGTCTTGTTCAAATTCGAGAGTAGAGGGGATGCATACAGAAGGGTTGAAAGAAGGTGAGAGCGAGCTATGGCAATTTTAGCTGGAGGGGTTATGAAGGCTTTTATTCTGTAAAGTGACCCTAGTTTTTTATTGATGGTTTTGATAGTTTGGTTAACATGTAGGTCAAATTTGAGATTATTGTCTATGATGACACCTAATAGTTTTGTAGATGGGTCAGGGGAGATTATTGTGCCATCATTTGATTTTATGGTAAAGGTGAAAGCGGTAGACCTACATGCTGGTGAAAATAACAGCATTTTAGTTTTCTTGGGATTTAGGATCAGACGATGTTCAGAAAGCCAGTTTTCTATTATATTAAAGGTGGTCTGGGTAGCTGACCATAACTGTACTGGAGATGTGGCTGAGCAAATCAGAGTAGAGTCATCAGCATATTGGATACAGCTGACTTTTGGGATGACAGTATAAAGGTCGTTAATGAAAATGGAGAACAGCAAGGGCCCTAGTATAGAGCCTTGTGGTACTCCAAGGGTGTTAGGTAGAAGGTTAGAGAGTTTGTTCTGCCAGAGGACAGCCTGCTGTCGACCATTCAGGTAGGATTGAAACCATTGGAGGGCTCCAGTATCTAGACAGAATGTTTGCAGGGTGTGGATTAAAAGTTGGTGATCAACCATATCGAATGCCTTGGAAAGATCCAAAAAGAGGGCTGAGGATATATAATTATTGTTGCAATTATGGTTTATGGTGTTAGTAAAGGCTAGGAGGGCTGAAGTAGTGCTATGATGAGGACGGAAGCCATGCTGAGTGTCTGCCATAAGGCGATTTTGGATTAGGTGGTGCATGAGTTGTCTATGAATACATTTTTCCATAATCTTTGCAAGTGGAGAGAGTATAGCTATTGGCCTATAATTGGAGAATTCAGTAGAGCTGCCTCCTTTGTGAAGTGGGATTACATAGGATATTTTCCAGATGGTGGGAATTTTAGCTTCTACTATGGTTCGATTGATTAGTATTGAGACAGGGTAAGCAATAGCATCAGCTGATTTTTGTAGGTACTCGGCAGGGAGTTGATCAGCAGAAAGTGTAGTGGGTTTTAATTTTTGATCAAGGTATGGATAAGTGAAGTGGCGACTGGTTGGAAGCTGAACGCAAGTAGGTTTCTAGGGGTGCTACTTTCAGGACCAGGGGAGCTAGGAGGTAGTTGGCTAGCTAGGGCTTGAATTGTCTCAGTAAAGAATTGGTTAAAACTATCAGAAACATCTTCAGGGGTTTTATCAATAGTAGCAGCAGGGATTGGGGTTGAAGTTTGTCCAGGATGTAGTAGATTATTTAAACCTGCCCAAAACCTCTGAGGGTTATTTTGATTTACTGTCTGTAAATTACAGTAGTATTGTTTTTGTCTTGTAAAATTGATTTTTTTGGTTTCGTTCCTGGATTGCCTGTATTTAATGTGATCTTGAGGGTCTTTAGAAGAACGCCATAAAGCCCATGCTTTGTTTCTAAGGGTAATTTTGAGTTTAGACTCTATAGAAAGCCATGGTGCAGTTTTTGCCTTGGTTCTCTTTGAACGAACAGGTGCATGCAAATCAAGGATCTCAAGGAATTTGTTGTTAAAGTATGCTACTGCTTCCTCTAAGGGGAGGTGTTTTAGAATAGACCAATTACATGAGTTTAGTTCTTGTTGGAATTTGGCAGGGTCAAAGTTTTTATTGTTTCTAACCTTTCTGAGTAAGGGTTGTTGGGAATTAATGGTTTTGTGCTTAATTACATATGTGAGAAGATGTCTGCTTAGGCCATTAAGGAGGGTACCAGAGGTGTACAGTTGGGGGTGACTGTTTATGAGTACCCAGTCAAGTATACTTTCTTTTTGGTTGGGTTTACCTATCCTGGTAGGGGTGGATATGATTTGTGTAAATGCATGCAGGTTAATATGGGTGGTTGGGGATTCTAAGGAACAGGTGCCCCAGTCTATATTAAAGTCTCCAAGTAGTACGGTTTCTTGGGGGTAGTGGCATGATAACCAGTGCAGGATATCTTCAAATGTAGATATATTGTTACCTGGGGGAATGTACATACAGATGATATTAATGCATTTATTTTTATTAAGTTGCAATTTGGTGGCAAGAATCTCAGAGTTATTAATCTGAGGAGGTTGTATTACATCTATGGTGACATTCAACTCAGATTTATAGAGTACAGCTACCCCACCCCCCTTCCTCGAAGCATGATCCAGCCTGTGTATGTTGTACCCAGGTGGTAACACTTCATTGTCTTTAGTGTTAGGTTTTAACCAGGTTTCAGATAAACAGAGAATCTCAGGGGAGTGGACATCCCTAACATGTTAGGATACTGCAAGATGAAATGGAGAAAACCTTAGGTACAAAGAAGATTCCATAATGTAGTGCTTTCATATGTATTAATTACAATCTACTGCTCCAAGGACTTTCTCTGTTGTATAACTCTCCCTCTGCATTAAGACACATAGTAAATGCTACTCCTTTTGTTACAAGTGTTGTCAGTTAATTGACAAGTGAAGTCTTTGCTACAGACTGCCATGGACACCATAAATCCATTTCTGCTTGACTGAGCAGTTTGCTATACATCTACGCATCCCACATGCTTCTTTAACTAGCAGTGTATGCCACGCTTCAACTACATTTTGTGTAAGAGATCAACTAAACATAGGTCATATACATTCCAGAAGGGTGTTCTACTAGTGCTCGACTCTCACGTGCACAGAGACTGAAGCAAAGCCAGGGACTCAGGCATCTTGTAGCTCGGGTAGGCTGCGCTCGCCTCATGCTCAAACTAGAATATGACTTCAGGCAAGCAGCTGATGCAGCTTACACGAACACGTTATTCGAGTTTGAGTGAGATAAGTGCAGCAACTGTCATGAGGGAATGAAGTATAGATTAAGGCGAGGGACAGACAGAGGGTTTTAGGTTCAGGAAGCAGTAGTGGGGACTTTTAAAGTGAGAGGGGTGATTTTATGTTTAGAGATTGGGAAGGGAGTTTGGGGGCTAGGCAGCAAAAATAGGATTTAAGGTTTAGGGAATGGAAAGGAAATCCTAGGGTTGTGGAATGAGCAGGGAGTTTTAGGTTTATGGAGAGGGAAGGGAGTTTATTTTTATTATTATTATTTATTTTTAGTATACATATATATATATATATATACATATACATATAAATAATATCTATGAGAGTGAGTGTGTGTGTGTATGTATGTGTATATATATATATATATATATATATATATATATATATATATATATATATATATATATAAAATCTGTGAGTGTGTGTGTGTGTGTGTGTATATATATATATATATATATATATATATATATATATATATATATATATATATATATATATATTGGATATAATACATATAATTTTTTTTTCAGATGCACTCCCTCAAATTGGACAATGCCACTGGTGATTACATTGTATCATTGTCCTTTTCAATTACACTCTCCTTAATTTTTGTTTTTGTATCAGTTTTTTTAAGATGTAAAAGCGTTAGGAACATGGGATAAACATGACAAGGCAGTTGTCTTGACAGCAAATGGAGGAATCAAAAGAAAATGAAAACTGAGATAGAAGGGAAAATATTGAAATAGGTTAACAGCTTCAAGTATCTGGGAGGTGTGGCTGAGAAGAAGGGAAGTCTGAACAAAGAGGCCAAAGCTAGAATCAGAGGAGCTGCAGACAAGTGACAAACTGTGTCAGAGGTATTGTGTGACAGAAGAATGTCTAAGAAATGTCTACAAATTAGTGGTGTGACCAGTGCTTCTGTATGGCACAGAAACCTGGACAGTGAAGGCAGAGAAGTTGAGGAAGCCGGAGGCGATGGAATTGAACTGTCTGACATGGATGGTAGGATGCACAGTGTGAAACAGATGAAGAAATGAGGACATCAAGGCAGAAGCTAACATAGCTCCAACTGCACAGACGGTCAAAAAGAACAGCTAGCAGTGCTACAGACATATGTTCAAGAAAACAAAGGACAATTTAGTGAAGAATATTTGGAACACAAAAGGCAAGAGGAAATGCAGATGTCTAGCAAAGAACTGGATGGATTGCATGAGAGAGTACCTGTGTCAGTCAAGCATGTTTCTCGAAGAGGTAAGTCAGTGACACTGAGTCAAGAAAGGTGGTGGCAGTTGGCACAACACCTTGACCCATTAAAGAAAATGAGAAAAAGGAGGCTGTGATACAAAGGATCATTTTATATATATATATATATATATATATATATATATATATATATATATATATATATATATATATATATTAAAAGGCAAATGCAAAATGTTGATCTTTGCAGGGAACAAGCCCCCCTGCACCCTTCACATTCCTTGCTAATTACATACAAACTCCAGTACTGCACTACAATATGGAAAGGACAAATTCCCCAATCCACACTACACTGAGATCCTGCACAGAAAAAGAATGGCACATTTGACAAGCTGATTTTTGATCAGCTGTACCGGCTTTTTTTTCTCTTTCCAACAACCAGACATTTCAACCAATTGTAAGTAACTCAAACACACACATTGCTTATATGTGTGTGTGTGTGTGTGTATATATATATATATATATATATATATATATATATATATATATATATACATACATATATATGGTTCCCCTTCATATGATCGAATTTCTCTAAACTCGAAAGTCATAAACTCAAAACCAGAATCTCGAATTTAGAGAAACTCGAACATATGAAAGGGACAAAAAAAAAATTAACACCTTTCAAATGTTTTCGCATTTCCCCCCCCCCTACTTAAATATACCTACTCCGAGATCCCACTACAGTGAAGGCAAGGGAAATCTCCCATTCCGCGCTATACGAGTAAGCGCAAAATGGAAGATTTTCCATTCCTCTGCTACACGGAACATTCACATTTAAACTGCTAGGGTACAGGGGGACCTGGCCACCTGTAATAAGGTAAGTTAACTTTTTATTTTTTTAAACCTAAGGCACCCATTCACAATTTTGAGTGAATGGAAGTTTGAGATTCTGGTCTCGAGATTATGAATTTCGAGCTTCCATCCATTCGATCTTGTGAAGGGGAACTATATATATATGTGTGTGTGTATATATATATATATATATATATATATATATATATATATATATATATATATATATATATATATACACACACACACACACACACACACACAGCTATGTACTTACATACACTTCTCTAAATATATACACAAACTACAAGGCTGATGGTGAAGTACACAGAATGGAGGTACAGCTGCAGAAAATGATAATGTACCATAGGTAAGAAAACTGGATAAGATAAGGGTGAATGTGCAGAAAAAGATGTGGAAGATAATGCAAAAGGCAATGTTACAATATGACAGTCTCATTCTACAGTGTTGGGGAATGAAATGTTTCCTTTTCCTGCACAACTAAAATTGCTTAGTAAATGTGGAAGTTATATGCTGAAAGGAATGTGGAAAGGTTAATTTACTACATTACCATATCCTGACATCACCCTGTCTTCAAGGTAACTAGAACTCATCCAAGGACAGTTTCAGTGATGCAGGATAGATTCACCACTGTTGCAACTACATGCAGAGCTAAAGAGGTGTAGAAATGTGAAAATCTTAACAGTATTCACATATGAAAATGATGAAAACATTTCACAACGACAGAAGCTCTAAAAGTGCAAGAATGTACATGTGCATTAATACGAGCATCTCACCGGGAACATACGTTTGAAGGGTAGGGGGATAAGAAAAGTATATTCATATTTTACAAAACAAATTAATCATACATGTCATAAGAGCTGACCTAATGCTGGTGGTAGGACTCATGAAAACATACAAAAAGTAGTATTGCACAATGAACGATTCTTTAGTCTTCCATTAGAGCAGTAATAGATAGAAATTAATAAAATGAAAATCCAAATATGTATGTGACAGAATGGTGAGCATTAAAAAATATATTATACTTTTGAAATCTGAAAATGAATACAATATCAAGACAGAAAGATAAAAATAGTGCAATAGGTAGTGTTAAAAATCCAAAGGCCTTAATCCATCTGCCTTTTCACATTTGTCACAGTCTTACACTGTGCTGCACAGTGTGGATACTCAAAGAAATATTAACGCTTTTGGTGAGCTTTCTGTTTATTTTTAAAGTGTGGTGCCTTTACTTTCATTTGTATTATTAAAACCTTTTAACATGTATATCAGATGACACAGTTCTTGACAGTATAATTTATAAATGCATGCCTTTCACTGCATATTAATTATAATTTACATTTCATACAGTATGAACGAGGTAGTACTATCTCTCTCATACCCAGAGGCCCTGCCACTGGAAACTGAATAATGGTACCAACATGAAACAGTTATAATATCTACAAATCGATATCTGAAAACCAGGACTCCATCATAACCCATTAAAGGTATAGAAATGCACACATCTTAAGCAGTTCAGCATAATTTTGTCTCACAGTTTTTCAGATGGGCATTTAATTTTAATAAGAAAAACGGGAATCAATTGAAATTTTACTTAAATAAAGAGCAAAAGCTACAAGTCAGTTCCTTCAGTGGAAGATCAGATATGTCTGCAGTTCCTATGATTTCTGAATTTTTTCCTAGTTGTTAAAAAGCGTTTTCTGGATAAAGGCTGCATTACTCAGAGGAACCATGACCATGATAAAGCTGATGGTCTATACCAGGGTAGCATTCTGTACTTATACTGCCATCTACTGGTGCTTTAGTGCCTTCACTACTTCTTCTAGTCGCATTGCTGTCTTCAGGTCTCCATGCACCTGTACCCGTCCACTCATATATGCTCCAAGAGGTCGAAGATTACCTGAAAAAATTGCTAGCAGATCCTCTTCTGACATATCTAACACCACATCAGGAGTGTTGCAGGGGACTCCTTGGCCTGCTTTACCAGTACCTAGAGCAAAAGTTTAAAAAAGAAATTGCATTTAGCCTGAAGTCAGTTGTTACACTAAAGCTACTAATATCCACTTTTCCAGTTTTGGGCTACAGGTATTCTATGAATCAGGATGTGAGCAATGATTTGTTTGGTAAAAGCAGAGCATTACAAATCAAAAGGCATTCTGCATAGATCATTATGCGGCAAACAAAGATAGTCCTAAGACGTAGCTAAATCAATATGTGGATTGTGAAAATACCTTGTTTAGTTGGCACGGTGTTATATAGGGATGACTCAAACTACAGAGGGCCTGACCAACCCCTCTCTCAAAGAGAAGAGTGAAGCGGATCAGAGGCATGTCAATTCAGCTCAGACACAGACATTCCATTTAGGCCAGTCATGACAATAAGCTGAATCTAGCAAAACACATTTATTAGCATTTGAGCAAATTAACAATCATTTTGGGGTCCTGATTAGCTAAATGTGCTCCACATCCAATTAAATCCTAATCTCTGCACACAAAATCAAATTACTGAAGAAGCAAGTAACGTGTGGTAGTAATTTATGTAAGGTAAAAAGTCAGTATTTATAAAGCCTGCAACCTAGTAATTTGATTTTGAGTCCTTTTATAGTTGGAAATCCTTCCGGGCAGCCCTTTAAACAACTGATGCCCAAACTCTCACACATAGACATCAAGCTGCTCCCTTAGCATTCTACCTTATAGTCTGTAGGAAACGTGTAGTTTCTATAACGCCTTCCGAGTTCATCACCTCAAACTGGTCAAAGTCAAACACATAGCAGTATGCATACAGACACTCTTCAACACCGTGTTTTCTGAAAGACTAGCACTGACAAAAGCAAGCTGCCAAACTCCTTTAGCTGGCATACTCCACCAAGACTTTTAGAAAGAGCTGAAGTTAATAAGTTTTTACAAAAACTTCTCAACCATATCCCCTAACTTACCATATCAACTCTTCTGGGTCTTAGAAAAAATATGGTATGGCTGAATCAGCAAATTTGTTTCATTTACTTACACTGTCACACACTAAATGTTGAACAGCCATGTTTACCAATGTAATGAAAGACATAAAAATACTGAATATGTGAATGACACCACAACACATCACCAAAACAGCACTACAGCATCTTAATAAAATAATCACACGGCCAGAGTTCTAAATGGTGTCACAAAACCTACTGTCGTGTTATCCTGTATCACACATGCTTTTTGGTAGTCATGATGTCTGTGTAAATATACAGTGCAAAATCTTGTTTTAGGGAGATACGTAAATGAAACACTGGCAACACATCATTCAGAGAGTTGCTTGAGATTCAAACTGTGTTCCACAAGTGTTACAATGTTAGTACTCTACCTTGTGAGAGATCCAAGAAACAGGTTTTCACTGTCCCATTGCTCATTGTTATATTAAACTGATACAACGCTTGAACTCGGTTCACAAGAGATTCAGACAGGAACACCTCCACCGCCGACAGTAGATCTTCCACGCTGAGATGAAGAGAAGTGGGCGCAGAGACACAGGTAGTTTCATTCACTATCTCAATACTTCCTATAAGTGAGAAACAGAGAAAACGTTATGCAGATTACTTAGCTTTGTCTTACTCTGCAATAGTATTAACAAACTACAAGTGACATGTTTCCAAACATGCTGTTAGAATGAGCATAATAAACTGAATGCACTTACTGGAATTACAGCTATTTACACTAGGATTCCCTAACTATGGAGGAGTGGTTTCAGCCCAGAAGTTAGTAGTTTATTGGCCATTTTGGGCTAATTTCTAACTCTTTCACTTCCCTGCTATAAAAACCGCATTTGCGCAGTTTTTGTGCTTGTATTCCACTCAGCAAGTGCCTTCCAGGTGTTCTGCAGAGTCTACAGCAGCAGAGAGACAAAAGAGAGACTTTGGAGTGATTAAGTATCATTTTTCTGCTTTTCTTGCTGTCTTAACTAATTCCATCTAAAACGCCAGTTTTTTTAGTGAATCTGTGATTTAAAAAGTTTGTTATTGCTACATATTGTACTTATTTGCTGCCTGCACTTGAATTAAGTAATTTTTGTGTTTAAATAATCCATTTAACTGTTGTAGGCTACACACTAAAGTGTGATAGCCCTTTCTGTGCATTTAAAATGTTGTTTTGATTGTATCTGCTCTATTTTCTGAAAGAAAAAACAAAAAAATATACTGGTTTCCCACCTTTCTGAACTAGTATAGTCCAGTTTTCAGGTTATTGCTGAATTCAGGGCTGTGTTACAAGTTTCTGTGTTGTCCATACCTTACTTGGATAGAAGGAAGTTTCTTTGTTCACCTGTGAGAGAGGGGAGCTTTGAGCAGCCTATCTGTCACTGGAGGAGTGGTTTCAGCCCAGAAGTTAGTAGTTTATCGGCCATTTTGGGCTAATTTCTATCTCTTTCACTTCTCTGCTATAAAAAACGCATTTGCGCGGTTTTGCGCACCGGGCAGTGCCGGTTAGCTAGAGTTACACTATTCTCGGCTCCACGAAGTCTACTTTTCAATTTTTCCCTTGGAACTAGACAAACCTTCAACTTTAACACTCAAACCATTCATTTCTCAGTCAAGCACTTGCTTAAAACGCATAACAAGAATGAATTAACCCTAGCACTAGACCCCCCTATACTGCCCAGAAGGACAAGGCTCTCTATTCGTCCCCACCAGCCAATCAGAAAAACAGCTTACTCTACCTATTCAGGCATGTCCAAAGGGCAGTTTTCAGTGTACTCTCCAGTCCAACAGGTGAATCTGGGCATTTTGCAGCAATGTTACAACTGGTCTCATGTACACAGACAACCCTCTCCTCCTACCACCAAACACTAATATATGCGAGAGATGCAATTATACAGCCAAACTGGAGGCAAAGCTCTCTCAACCCAAGACTGGAACTGACAGTCAAGAGGAGAAGGGTAATACTTGCAACACACCACCAGTCTCACATAGACTTAATAAACCAACACCGGCAAATATTCATGAAAACATACTCAGAGGCTCTAAATAAAAATCTGCAAAAGCAACAGAGAACTCCAAAGCAGACATCCAAGCAACCTCCACACCCCATCACCAACCATGAAACACATACTTCACATAATCAGTGTGCCACGCAATCACAGCCCTTAAGGCAAAATAACATACCCAACACACTAGTAATACACGACTCTATAGTCAGGCACACTGATGTCCCACTAACTAAGCTGGACAAGGAGAAGGTTACAGTTAGCTGCCTGTTGGGCATCAGGATCCGCCACATAATACAAGCACTCAGGTCACTCCAGAACAAGTACAAATACAACTCTGTCATTGTCCATGTTGGTGTGAATGACCTCAGACGTACCTCCCTGGACTACATGAAAAGAGACATGGAAGAGCTCTCTGATCATGTAGCCCAGGCCGGTATGACCCTGACCCTGAGTAGCATCCTGCCATCACCAAGAATGATGCCACAGTATAAAAAAAAAATGATCAATTTCAACAATTGGCTAAGTTTCTGTTGTCATTCAAAGGGGATCCAGTATCTGTCCACCTGGGATGACATGCTCGACAAGCCACGTTGCTTCACAAGAGATGGCTTGCACCTGTCACCCTTAGGCTTTCAAATACTGGCCAAGGCTCTTACCGCCCCCATAGTGCCTTTTTTAAGCAAGACTCAAAAGACAAACCCACCACCTTAAATAGCACAAGTAACCAAAAAACTGAGGGTAATGCTACTCAACGCCAGAAGTCTAAACCTCACAATGCACGCACTCGAGGCACTCCTCAGTATGGAGAACATCGACATCTGTGCAGTAACAGAAACCTGGTTTAAGGCTCCTGAGAGCACCCCAGCACTACTAGGCTATAACTCATACCAGACCTTTCAGCCACAGAACCAGGACCGAAACACAAAAGGCGGGGGTGTATCCATATTCATCAAGGATACCCACACCTCCAGGTTAGTGGCACAGCACAATGCATCAGAGATCATCCACGTGCAACTAACAACGAGCAAAACTGCAATCAAAACTATCACACACCATGACCCAGGACCCCCATTCCGCATTTCTGGAGACACTGGGAAATATGAAGGTCCTACCAAACACCCTAATACTGGGTGATTTCAATTACCCAAACATAAACTGGGAGAACTACTCAAGTACTAACTTCCTTGCCCAACGCGTCCTAGAATTTATAAACTCAAATGCCCTGGATCAACTGGTCAACACCCCCACCAGAGGGAACAACATATTGGACCTGGTCATCACCAACATGGGAGACCGGTGTTCTACACCGGAGGTCAACCCCTCGCTGGTTAGATCAGACACTAGACTAATCACTCAGGATATCCACATTCCGCCCCCACCCCCAAACAAGAAAACCACCGTGAAAAACTTTTCAAAAGCAAACTTCACATTACTTAAGACAGAGGTGGAAAGGTTCACAGCCCCCATGCTAAAGGACAATGCTGTCCAAGCTGCTGAAACCTTTACAAAGGCGCTCTATGAGCATCTGCAGGAATGCATGGATTATGCTATCCCAAGTAAAACCAAGACTCACTCCTCCAAGAAAAGGAAACTAGTCTGGTGTACCCCTGCTATAAACAAGCTATATAACAGAAGGAGAAAACTAGTACAGAAAAGAGTAAAATCCCAAGAAGGAAAGACATTCCTGATCAGTATCAGCAAGAAACTATGATCCCTCATTAAATCATCCAAGGCTAGTTTTGAAAGAAAAATTGCCAATGACTCCAAAGATAACCACAAAGCGTTCTTTAGCTATGTCAAGAACCTAAGTGGAAACTCTCAGATCTGCTCTGGGTTAGTGCAGAATGGCACAAAATACACTGAACCAACTGATATTGCCAACATTCTGGCAGACAGGTTTAGTGAAAACTTCACCCCCCTCTCACCCCCTAAAGGGCCCCTAACCATACCAGAAGAATGTAGGGCCCTGTCAATCACTGACACACAGGTTAAAACAGCCCTATCCAAAACCAAAAACACAGCTTCACTGGGACCGGACGGTGTCCCAGGCTGTGTCTTACAAGAGCTCCAAAATTAACTAACCCCTCACCTAAACATACTGTTCAAACTCAGCCTCTCTACAGGCTACGTACCCACAGAGTGGCACACAGCAACAGTTATCCCAATCCACAAAGGTGGAGCCACAACGGACCCCAGGAACTATCGCCCTATAAGCCTGACTAGCCTGGTCTGCAAGGCTATGGAGCGCATCATCATGGAACTCATTAACAGAGACATTGGGAACCTTCAAACCTTGGACCCTACCCAGTTTGGCTTTGTTAAGGGAAGATCATGCCTCCTAAACCTGGTGGATTTCTTTGAGATAGTTACCAAGGCATTAGACGAGGGAAAGGAGGTCCACACAGCCTACCTAGACCTCACAAAGGCTTTTGACACTATTCTCCATTTTAGTATTATAGACAAGCTCACCAGCTTGAACATAAACCCATACGTCACAAGATGGGTTGACAACTGGCTCATGGATAGAATCCACATGGTGAAATTTGCAGGCTCTACGTCTGACTCTAAACTGGTTACAAGTGGCATCCCCCAGGGCTTAGTCCTAGGACCCCACCTGTTCAGTATATACTTCTCAGAGGTACAGACAAGCATAAGAGGACTATGGCTAACCAAGTTCGCAGACGACTGCAAACTAGGGGCCATAACTGATTCTCCGGCTGATACAGACACCCTCCAGAAGGGTCTCACTGAGACAGATACCTGGTGTCAAAATCATGGCCTCAAGCTAAATGCCAAAAAGTGCATAGTCATCCCCTTTGGAAAAAATAAAGTACCCGCGAACTACCACATAGGTGGTAGTTCCCTAAATACAGAAAATGTAATAAGGGATCTGGGGACCCAAGTAGACAGTAATCTCTCCTTTGATAATCATATTGCCAAGGTGGTTAGAAAATCTTCTATGTGGCCCACCTAATCACAAAAGTGTTCGCATCTGGAACAAAAGAGGTTATTGTGCCTCTCTACTCATCACTCATTACACCCTTCATAGAATACAATGCCCCATTTGGGATGTACCTTACAAGACACCTGCAACAGCTGGAAAGATCACAAAAGTACCTCACCAAGAGGATTACTGGCCTCAAACAGATGCCCTATGCAGCCCGACTCAGGCAACTCCAGCTGTACTCGGTTGCATACCGCTTACTCAGAGGTGATCTCTGCCTGACATACAAGGCCATGTCCAACCCAGAATTGATGGACATGCTCCACCTAAAAAAAAACAAATCCTGGAGAGCCACACGCTCTAGAGATATAAACCTCACCACAATGATAAATAGGACATGCTGGAGGGATAGATTCCTGTCCCAGAGACTCCCCATGCTTTGGAACAGGATTCCAATATACATCAGGCAGAGCCCCTCACTAACACTCTTCAAAAGAAACCTTGATGGGTGGATGGGAAACAGAAAATTTACCCTGGGGATCACTGCAGTGGCTCTGCTGGGCAGTGGCACAGGGAACTAATGGCTCTGCTGGACAAAGGCACAGGGAACTAATCTAAGGGGGTGGCGAAAGCCAACACATTCTGGCTAGGCTTATAAATGCCCTTGGGCAGATAGCCTAGTACTTACCTATGAACCTATGAACCTACAAGGAAGTGGTTTTGTTGAGAACACAGTAAAACAGCCCTTACACGTGATATTGCACTGGAGATTCATTTCTTCTGTTTGAGCTGCAGCAACATTGGGGGTTAATTATTTAAAATTATGGGGGGGGGGTAGTAGGATGGTGCAGTTCCACATGTATGGATACAGAGGCTTCCTCCCTCCAAAAGGCATCATCTACTGTTTTCTGAACAAGATGTGTTAGGTCACATTTTTACACATTGGTGTGGCAGTTACGTTTTACATACAATAAAATTTATGGAACTGCCCCACATTTAGCTACATTGATATAGCCTTCTTTGGGATCCAAAAAATACATCCACGCTGGATAAACAAGAGCTCATGGAGCACTTCCAATTTCAAACAATATGTTAGGTATCCTAGTACTGTACAGGGAAACACCATTGTTATGCTTTCTACTGTAGGTGGAACAACAACGTTGTTTTTAATGTCTATCCCTTTAACACTCATTTAATCAGGATGGCCATAAAATATGATCTTAGTGTATCAGTAAGTCATTTTAAGTTTGTCCCTTCATTTTCCAATAACCAGCTTTATCCTATACAGGACTGTGGGAATGCCGCTATCCCAACAGCCAGTAGCAGCAAAGCATTCAAATCTGTTCTGGACAGGGCAACAGTATTTCACAGAACACACACACACACACACACACACACACACACACACACACACACACACACACACACACAGTCACTCAGGCACTTTAAGCACACCTGTGAGCAGTTTGGAAAATGCCAATTCACCTGCCTCATGTTTTTGAGAGGTGGATGGAAACCACAGCACACAAAATTAAAACACACACACACACACACACACACACACACACACACACACACACACACACACAAGCATAGTATTTCACAGAGAAGGCACTACAGCCAAGTATCAAACCAGAGATTATCCAGCTGTGAGGCAGCATTGCTGATCACCACACCACTGTACCAACCTCATGCCAATTCACAACTGCACAGTTAAGTCAATCACCTTCAATCAATCACTGTTGCTTACTGTACCAGTATACAACATGGAGAGTCATGTTTCCAAACTTAATCGTTTTTGGAGGGTGGAGGTTCCACTCCAGCTACATATTTATTTTAGGTCTGATAAATGGCAGACGGTTGTAATACTGTGGTGTACCAGTTAATGTTGCTGCCAAACAACTCTACATTCTCTGTTTCAATTCAAGGCTGGAGTCCCTTGTGTGCAGAGTTTGCACATTCCTCCTGTGTATAAAAAGTGAGTCTCTGATTTCCTTCCAAATCCTAAAAGCACACTGACAGGTGAACTGGCAAGCTTCCAATCTGCCTGTAGGCATGTATTCTGTGTGACTGTGAGAGTCTGCATCCAGAAATGAACTGGTGACCTCTCCAGGAACAGTTCTATGCATCCTTTAATGAACTGGTGACTTCTCCAGCAACAGTTCTGTGCATCCTGCAATGAACTGGTGACCGCTCCAGGAACAGTTCTATGCATCCTTTAATGAACTGGTGACCTCTCCAGGAACAGTTTTCTGTATCCTTTAATGAACTACTGACCTCTCAGGGAATAGTTCTGTGCATCCTGAAATGAACTGGTGACCTCCCCAGGAACAGTTCTATGCATCCTTTAATGAACTGGTGGCCTCTCCAGGAACAATTCTATATATCATTTAATGAACTGATGACCTCTCCAGGAATAGTTCTATGCATCCTTTAATGACCTCTCCAGGAACAGTTCTCTGTATTAAACTAAATGCTTTCAAGACATGTTCCTCTGCAACCATAGCAAGGATAAAGCTGGTATCACAAAAAGAATAAATAAATGAATGAATGAAAAGCTGAAGTGGCCCACCAAGGCAAACTGTGACCCGTATGCAGAATCAGCTAGGCTTATACATACAATAAGGTGATCAAGTGAGTAACCTTTGTTGTTCTGACCTTCCTTTTATTAATAGATCAAGACTAAAGACATGTGAACAGATCTGTCAGTAGCTGAGACAGTAAAGTGCCATGCCATGCACAGCCACAGTATTTCCACCAAACCCTTGCCATAGGGGTATACAGCCTAAGGACCCAAACAGGAGTAGCCCACACACAAGCACACACACAGACAACCACTGGGTCACAAAAAGCACACATCCATGTCTGAGGGAACTCCGATGCATTAATGAAATATAACCACAATGTATACTGGCTTACAAAAAAATAAGCAGCTTAGGAAAAGTAACTTCTTTAAGCTGGCAGTAAGCAAAGAACACATAAGGCCAGGGACTTCGACACAGTTAAAGTACCCATAATTTTAAGCAGAAATAATATATGCCATTTTAAATGTAATGGCAGTCTGGGAATGGAATCAAATCCAAGGAAGAAATACAAAATATAGATCCAAGCCTAAGAATGATGTCAAAAGTCTCCTAGTGCTCTGCCACACTGTTTATTTGCACAGAGTTCTGCCACACTTTATTTGCAGAGTACTCTGCCAAACCTTGTTTATTTGCATAGTGCTCTGCCACACTTTATTTGCACAGTGCTCTGCACACTTTATTTGCACAGTGCTCTGCTGCACTTTATTTGCATAGTGCTCTGTCACACTTTACTTGCACAATGCTCTGCCATGCTTTGTTTATATACATAGTGCTCTGCCACACTTTATTTACACAGTACACTGCCACACTTTATCTGCACAGTGCTCTGCCATGCTTTGTTTATCTGCACAGTGCTCTGACACGCTTTATTTGCACAGAGCTCTGCCACGCTTTGTTTATTTGCATAGTACTCTGTCACACTTTGTTGAATGTGACATTACAGTTTTGAGATTCACTGCATCTTCCATTAAACGTTTTGGAAGTTGTAAAATTCACAGCTGTGGATGTCACATTTCCAACCCCATCCCAGCATGGCTTCATTCCCATACCCAAAATAAATTACAGTAGTATTCAGTATACCAATCTAGCATTCAACATTCTGAGCCACAGTGCATTATCATAAGCACGTGTTTTAAATAAAATGAGTCAGGAAATGGCATTGGTTCTCTCACTTCAGTTGTACGCCATTTTTTTACTGGAGAAATTTCTGCAACAGTGAAGAGAACCAAAGGCATAGTGCAACATATTTAGTTTAGCATCTTATTACATGTGAAGGAGTAGTTTTGTATTTTTACTCATGTTTCAATCCTTTGCTCCCTCTCCTAGTCTGACAACCTGGTCAAGGCATTTTCAGCATCCATTTAATACAGCAGTATGTGCCTCACAGTAAGAACAACACAATTCAGCTCCTGCAGTGGCATTAGATTAAGATAACAGGAAATACAGTGTAACATTTAATACGTTACATGGGGGTTTATTCTAAAAGCTGTGCGGCACATTTGCGGTTTCCTGCACTGAGAATGTTATGCCATTTTCCAGTTCACTCCTGTAGTAGTCCGCTGCACAGTAGTAGCCTACAATCCATAGGACAGCAGTAGCCTACAGTCCACAGCACAGCAGTAGCATACAGTCCACAGGACAGCAGCATCCTGCTGTCTGCAGCACAGCAGTAGCCTGCTATCCGCAGCACAGCAGTAGCCTGCTATCCACAGGACAGCAGTAGCCTACAGTCCGCAGCACAGCAGTAGCCTACAGTCCGCAGCACAGCAGTAGCCTACAGTCCGCAGCACAGCAGTAGCCTACTGTTTGCAGCACAGCAGTAGCCTGCTGTCCACAGCACAGCAGTAGCCTACAGCAACCACCCCATGAAGTGCTAGGAATGAATCGCAGTATTGAGTCTAACACAGCTTCATATCAGAACTAGTTACACTCCCTCAACAGAGGAGAAAATCATCCTGTGCTATTATTACCAATGGCAAAAAAAAAACTGCAGAATACAGCTTTTCCCTAACTCTGAATTCATGCATTCTATTTATGAGTAGTGAATGGGTGCATCAGGCAGAGAAATTGTCAAAAGAAATCAGGTAGTAAATTAGGGGACAAATGTCTTAATGTGGACTACCTACCTACTTGTCTGTTCTTTATAAAAACGAAGTTTTCTACTTTTATGTGAGTCCTTCTCAATGCATCTGGGCTGAAGCTTAGATATGCTACTTAGAATTTGTTTTACACTTATTAAAAGTACACACCAAAATGTACTCCTGGTATTTATTGTTTTACCATCAGACTAGTCAGCCATCAAATTTGAGATGCTCATTAAAACTCAGTTATTGTACAGCAGGATGCACTTGTGTTTTGGGCGCACCCTTCAAAGTCACAGTAGTTCAGTACAGAATAACAAGCTCATTATGCTGCTATTTCTGGGCCTACCTGCTTCCTGCTGGGTTGGGGTTGCGTCCTTGCTAAGGAAGTGCATTGCCATCTGCTGTAGTGGACCCGACAGACATTCCAGACCAGGAACTCCGGGTGGCATGATCAGGTGTCCTCCTGGAACAGATCCTTCGGGTAACTTAATCACTGCTTCAATCATCATCTCCACCCGATCTACTTCAATACCCCAGGCCTTTGTCCTGTAGTTAATATCAGCCTGAAACAAAGACGCATATAGCTGGAATAACTACAAATACACGAGATCTGACTGGTTCAAAATCATTATTCCATCTTCATTAACTCCTGCATTTCAGCTATTCACTGCACTTGTGAATACATCAAACATTCCCTCACTTGTGCTTGTATGTAACAATATATCTCCAGTTTAAGCAGCCATTTACTTTCTGCTTTATCACCTACATTTTACAATTATTATTCTTTAAAGGTAGACTTTTAAGTTAATATTTAAACTGAGACAAAACAGTGTCAGGAAATATAAATAATACACACACACACACACACACACACACATCTTACTATTACCTTGAAGTTGATGGTATCTAGAAAGCACAATTAACTATTAAAATCATGCGTAATACGTGGTCCCACATGAAAGTGTTACACAATCCCCCAAAAAGCTTGTAATGTAGCAATAAAAAACAGAAAGCTACATGCTGCTTTGATAATTCTCCCAACATATACTATTTAACACGTTTCAAAGAAACCCATCACAGAAATCAAAGGCTATCTACATACTAAACCAGGAGTGCTCCAAGTGCCCTAATTATAACAAGCAGATATCAATCTCAAGATACAAGGGACATAATGAAATGAAATTCTACACATTAAGCCCACCGATCTGAAACCGATGAAAGATGCTACAGAATTAAATCAACTAGCTTAAAAAAATCACAGGACAAGTTAAAGAACAGTTAAACAAAATTAATGCATTATATCAAGGCTACAGTACAAAAGAATGAAAGCCTGAAAGGCTTACTGGGTCTCAGTTTTTATTTTAAGGTGAACAAAGATTAAACAACTGCAACAGTTTTTGACCTCCTTAAAAACAAGTAAATCTAACAGACTAATATTTTTATGCTTATTCTGTAATGTGTAAGAAGGAATGACCCAAACATCCCTCTTTAAACATGCCCCATGGTAATTATAGTGAATGGTCGAAATCCAGCTAGGACATCACAAGAAACCCACCTACTTAAGAGAAGGGTCTCCTAGAACATGACAGATGCTAAGCTTGTTTTGTGTTAGATGAAAAAGAACAAACACGATATTGTGGTAAAACAGGTAAACTCTAATATAGGTACAAATCCCAAATCCTCAAGAAGCAAAGGCAGTTTACCTGCATACTAATGTGCATAAAGTAGCCGGTGTGCTAATCTGAGCCTGCATTCAGATGAAGGTAAATCTTTCTGCAACATTCATACTAAGTTAAAGCTGTAATTCAATCCTCTCCTGGCTAGCATGCATTATTTACAAAGCTGTGCTGTACAATAGCTTAGGTCAGAAAGTTACCATCATTCTCGATCTTATTTCTCCTTCTCATGAGGATTAGTGTATTATCCGTTTGTGGATTGTGAGGCCATTTTTAGTGTGCAGTGAGGCCCAACATGCCTCCTCACTGTTTGATTTATTCTGTTGTCTTGAACTTTTCCCACTTGAAGGATTTCATCACCTCCTATGTTACCTTCTTCTCCCCCAACATATAACCTGGTATGTGTACCCAGTCCTGGTTCTCTGAGTATCAAGTTTCCGCTACCACCAGATGTGTATTTTACTCTAGGAAATTCACTCATTTAGGCAGCATTTTTGCCAATACTGCAAGCAATGATACTCATTACCTTTCTATTTTACATTTTTTCTTCTTATCCACATACCCCACTGATGTTTACATTATGAACTTGCAGATTACTTACTAGTCTGATGTTCTGACGCAAAAGGCTGGGATTTCTCTTCTGTTTTCAGCCACCCACCCTCTATATACACACACACACACACACACACACACACACACACACTGAATTATTATCATTTTTTTTGAACATCTAAATAAAAAACTTTTTCACTACTTCTTCTATACTAATATCCATGCATCATTTTAACCAGTTTGCCTTTTTTCCCCCTAATTTCTTAAAACATAAAATGTCCTGACAGGGGCCACTATTTCTGATGTGATTCTGTTTTCTAGCTATGGTTTATCTATTTAATAGTGCAACAGGTCTCCCTATATGGTTATATACAAGATACAAAACATTATATGTATTATTTTCTCTTCATTCACCTATAAGTGTTGAGGTGTGACTTCCTGATTTCTCTGACTACATCAGGCAAGTGTCATTTTTTCTGTTTCACTAACTCATTTTGAATCTCTGGTCACCCCTCTTCCTTAAAAGCTTCTTCAGATATGCATGAATGTTATGCTTGAAACTGATACTAGTACATTTACTTTCATTCAATCTCAAGACTGTAGTCCCTGGCCAAAGATTTTAATTGAAGAATGAAGCTGGTCAACTGAGAATGACAACCCACACAAAAAGGCCGATTTTACAGTCTGCATTTAAGTACATGATATTTTTGTAGCCAGGATACTATAACAAGAATCAGTGGCCTTACTACTTTGTTTTTAATGCTGTAAATATTTCAGATTCTCCCCTATTCTCAGAGGTACTTCAGCCAAAACAGTCAAATAGAAGCCTCAAGCAAGTAACACAGGAATACAGAGATTTCAAAGAAAGCCAAAGGTCATGTCAAGAAACTGCAGAATAAGGCACAGGCAAGAAGCAAAGGCAGCAATACTCAAATCATGTTTTTCTTTGTATGGTGGTACTCGACGCCTGTGTAAAGTGAAAATTTATACCTTCCACCCAGGAATCTTAGTCCTTCCTCCCTTAAGATAAAACTATCATTTCAGTAAAGGTCTGCCTCACTGCACTAAAACCAAAGCCCTGATCCCTGTAACGGCTGCTAAACCTTTTGTTGAAAACCTCAGCCTGTACATCTTTAAAATATTAACTGTTTGTGTAGTTTTTCTTATGATCCTCCCAAGTCACTCAGACTGCTCTGACACTGCTCCTGTCACATTCCTAGCTACACAGTTTACACTTACATGACAAATGACAGCATCCTGCCCATGTCCTGAGAATTCCCTCACTATCATGACAGCACTGCAGAAATTACTTCCACATCCGCTTCCTGAATAAAATCTACCCTGCTAAGAAAACAGCTGCTCAGTGGAAGTGCTTTTCTTATCCTTTGGATTACCTGTATTACCCTTTTGTTGGCTTAAAAATGTGGAGGTTCCCAGTACTCTTAATAGCCTCCACTTCTGGTGCCTCTATAGACAACAACTCTGCTCCACAGTAGCTTAAAAGACTTATGGAACAAAATATTTAAAAGGATACATTGTTATTCCACAATATTTTCCCTGTCAGCTCCCAGTGTAGTCCAACTGCTCATTCTTGGACATCTCTGAACCCGTAATGGTGACCTTTGTTTTACTAAATGGAAATGTAACCCCTGAATCACGACCAACTCTGCTGAAACATAAGAAACCTCTACTGCCAGCTTACAGAAATGCCTGCAGACAGGGCAGCACCAAACCCTCCAAAATGACTCAAACATTGCTGTGCCCCACCCACCACCTCAAAGATAACATTTGTTAGCTTTCTACCATTCCATATGCTGTTTTGGGGTCTATATTATAATAGCAAAACTCCCTTTAAGCGAACACTAAAACACCAACACATATTGCGAGAAACGCGAATATGCCGAACGTACTAAACCGCGAAATACAAAAAGTCAAATCCCCATAGTCGGCCAACTCCACCTCCCACTACATACTGCCTACCCAAACAAAATAAATAAACGACATGCATACACTAACCAAAACCCTACTTCTAACCTTAAGTAAAGCACCAAAGCCCTACGTCTAACCCTACACTAAACCT